>NW_024710651.1:0-32321 GCF_018991925.1 Homarus americanus | reverse complement strand
AGACGACTGGTCGGCTTTGGCTTTGAAATTCCTGTAGCTGCGCGAGGATCGAGGTGATGATGTGGACGTTGTCTCTTGGTTGACTGTGTTGCAGCGCTTGCATGGCCGATTTCGAGTCCGTGTGAATTATGACGGACTTGTTGTGTTGTGTTGCAGCGTGTTGTAGGGCCTTTGAGATTGCTACCAGTTCTGTTTGTAGGGTGGAGCAGTCGTTGGAAAGTCTCCATTTGAGGGTCTGACCTTGGGTGTAGAAGGCCGCTCCGGATCTGTGATGTTTTGGGTCCACCGAGCCGTCTGTGAAGTATGATGCTGCATCAGCCGGTGTCTCGGTGGCTATGGCTTGGAGAGATATTTTTTGAGGTCCTCCTTCTGGAGGTTGGCTTTACTGTCGCCGAGGTCGGTGAATTTGAGTGTGGCTGGTGGAGGGCTCCATGGTGGAGGAACAGTGTAACCATTGTCTCGTGTGTCTTGGTTGTTCTTGACGAGTGTTTCTGCTTGCAGGTGTCGGATGACCTCGCTTGCCTCGTGCGACCAGGTGGCCCCTCGCACTCTGTGGTCGAGGTGGAGAGAGGCACTGATTCGAATCTTGGCAGCTGTGGGCTTGTCTGCTCTGCAGATTTTGGCGAGGAGACCGGCTGTCACCTGCTTGACTCGTACTGCCAGGGGTGGTAGCTCGGTTTCCATTTGCAGATTGCAAATTCTGGTCCACATGGGTGCTCCGAGCATGGTCCTGAGAGCATTGTTTTGAATGACTTCTAGCTTAGCTATTTGGTCCTCTCTCAGTCCAATGAGTGCTGGAGCACTGTAATCTACCAGCGATCTGATGGCGGCCGTGTAGTAGGCTTTGAGCACATAAAGGTTTGCTCCTGCGGATTTGCTGGTGAGCGACCTCATTATATTGTGCCTGCTCTTCGTCCTGTGCCTGAGATACTCGAGTTGCGGCTTGAAGGTGAGTTTCTGGTCAAACCAGATTCCAAGACACTGGTGGGCGTTGGTCCAGACTACTGGCGTGTTTTGTATGGAGAGCATCTTGTCTGGTGTGTCTGTGCAGATGGCCATCGCTTTCGACTTGGCTGGATTTATCTTGAGTCCAAGTCTGTTGCACTCCTCTTCTATAAGTTGGAGTGCGTGTTGCGTGTTGGCTTGTCTGTTCGATCCTCTTACTATGAGCTGTAAGTCGTCCGCATAGCATAGGAGCTTGGCTGTTTGTCTGAAGGGAAGTTTGACTAGATTTTCCATCAGGACATTGAACAGCATTGGACTGAGGATGCCTCCTTGTGGGGTTCCGTTTTCGTGGACCCTGTAGCTTGAGGTTGCTCCCTGAAAGCGTACTCGTGCTTCTCTCTGTGTGAGGTAGTTCTGGATCCACCCTAGCAACCTTCCTTTGACGCCTTTTTTAGCGAGCGTAGTTGTAATGGCCAAAGGATTTGCTAGTTCGAAGGCTTTCTCCAGGTCGAGGAAGACCACCAGAGCTGGCTTGTTGTCCACTGTGCTGAGTATCTCGGCGATGTTGTTGCCTGTGCCGGTGTTCTCGGTGTAAGCAAAGATGTGAGGGTGTGGGCTGCCTACTTTCCACTTGAGTCGGTTGAGAGCCATTCTTTCTCCGGTCTTCGCTATGCAGCTGAGAAGGGAGATGGGCCTCGGCTTGTCTGGTTCTCTGGGCTTCGGAATGGGCTGTATATCTGCCTTCTTCCATTCCGGTGGGAGTCTTTGTGCTGTCCACGCAGCATTGATGGCTTGCAGCAGAGCCTCGTGTCCGGCTGTACCGGCATGAGAGAGCATGGAGTAGGTTATTCTGTCGGCCCCTGGAGCTGTATCCTTGCTTCGTTTTAGCGACTTCTGGAGTTCTTGCTGGTTGAAAGGTCTGTCAGTGTCATCTTCACTGTTGCAGGCCTCTTCGATCATCTGGAGTCTGACCTGTCGCAGACGCCGTTGTGTCTCCTCCGCCTGTCTCGGGAGGTTCTTCGTTGCTGCTCGGTCAGAGAACAGTTTTGCAAGTCTCTCGGCTTCTTCTTCTGGGTTGGGATGAGTTGGTGGTGGTGGTGTTGCCTTCCCAGATGCCCTTCGGATCTGGGCCCACATCTTGCCAAGGGAGGTGTGCTCGTTCAGTTCGGAGCACCACTTGAGCCAGCTTGCGTTTTTAATTTCTTCCTTCTCTTCCCTGGTATCCTTGACTATGACTTGCAGGAGATGTCTGTTTGTTGCCGTGGGATGTCTCCTGTAGTTTCTTCGGGCCATGTTCACTCTGTGGTTGAGTTCTTTCACCCTGGGACAGTAGTACCAGTAATCATTGTACTGTCTTGATGTGGGTTTTGTTTTTGGGATAGCCTCTTCTGCCGCTAGGTGAAACGCCTCGACCAATTGGTGGTGGAGGGTTGTCTCATCCGCGGGTGCTGCGCCGGCCGGCTGTGATTTTTCGCGCCACTTAGCCAGGTGTTTCTTGAAGAGTCCCCAGTCTGCCTTTTGAGTGTTGTATCTCCATCTCGGGGGGGGGTGGAGTGGGGAGTTTGTTCACCTTCAGCGTTGTTAGGGTGGCGAAGTGGTCACTGGTCAGCGTGGGGTGTATCTGCAAGGAGGCCGAAGGCTGTAGTGCACTGGAGACGAAGGTTAGATCTAGCCTTCCTCCCCTAGTGTGGGTGGGCTCTCCGGTGTTCAGGAGGCAGATCTCGGGTGTATCTTGAAAGGTGGTGTATAGGTGTAGGCTGTCTTCATTTGTGGGGCTTGCCGAGCTTAGGAAGGGATGATGTGCGTTGAAATCCCCTCCTATGAGTGTGGCGTGGTCAGCGGCCGAAGCAAATAATTGAGTCACCTCCAGTGAGCCCCTTGGGTTCTTGTAGATGTTGTGAACAGTTAATTCCCGTTCTTGGAGGGTTACTTTGACGGCCTGTGTCTCGATGTTTTCCCCACATGGAAATTGCTGCGTGACATCGGCGGAGGGTATGTTTGACTTGACCAAGATCATACATCCTCTTGTTGACGCCTGCGTGAAATGCCTCCTGTATGTCTTGTAACCGCTGAATTTGAAACAGTGGTGTTCTTGTAGAAGTGTTTCTTGTAGGAGTATGATGTCAAGCTTGTCCTTGGCTGCTGCTTCTTGTAGGAGGTGTTTCTTGGTTTTGATGCCCTGAGCATTCCATGTTAGGATGTTCAGGGTGCTGACGTTTTCCACCACTGTTTCATCGGGGACTTCTGGTGGTCCTCGATGGAGATGTCCAAGTTCGATTCCAACTGAATCAGGTCCATGTCTTCGTGTTCTGTGGTTTTTGCCTTCTGGGCCGTGGTTCGGTTCAGGGGAGTTGAAACGTCCAGTTTCTTTCTGGGAGCTGTCGGTATCTTGGGAGCTGTCGGTGTCTTGGGTTCTCTGGTGGCCTTCTTCGGTGTAGAGTATACCTCGGCTGTTACTCGTGTGCGGACCGGCGTGGCTTCCTCCACTGAGGTGGCTGGAGCTGTGGCGACTTGCCCGAGGACGCTCCCCATGAGTATTTGGAGCTGTGTGGGTTGGATCTTGTGGCCCAGTAGTCTGGCTAGGCCCTCCGCGAAGGTTGTCAGTACCTTGGCTAGGTCTGATACGTGTATCATTCCTTCTGGTGCCTTGGTGTGTGATTCTTTTGTCTTTCTCGTGGTTGTCGTTGTCTGCTGCTTGGGTGGCTGAGGTGTGGCTGTAGTGAGGCCAGGAAACTGGGCTGCACTTTGGGTGTTGACTGGCTGAGGAGGTTGTCTCTGTTGTTTGGGCCTTTGGGTTCCCCACACGAAGGTACTTGGTGGGGCTGGTGTGTAGGCGGTGGGGGCCGGTCTTGCTGCTGGTCGGTTTGCCTGGACCCTCTTTGTTCTCTCGGAGCATCCAGGATTCCAGGCGTGGTGTTTGCCCCCGCAGTTAGCACACTTGGGGGCAATTTTTTCCCCATTTTTCAACTTGGTGAGGCAGGAGTGTGTGCCGTGCTTCTGTGCGCAGACTGCGCAGATTTCCTTGTACGTGCACCTTGTCTGATGGTGCCCGTATTTCTGGCATCTGAAGCACCGCAGGGGCTCTGGGACGAAGGGCCTCACTTCGTAGATCCCCAGGTTTTGAGGTCTATGGTGCTGGGGGGTGAGCCGTAGTGCGTTATGAGCACTTGTTTCGTGGTGGCCGTCTTGTCGGACAGGGGAGAGCATCTCTCGGCTTTTAGGATCTTCGGGTGGTTCTCCAGGGGTTCGAGAGGTAGTTCCTTTGGGTACCGGAGGACTACCGACTTCATCAGTTTCTGGGCGGGGTCTAGCTTGGTTGAAGTAATGGTGGTGGTGTTTTGCAGGTAAGTGTCGAGGGTGGTGGCGGAGTTCTTGTCTTTGGGGTGAACGATCATCTCCCCCTTTAGGTTGGGCCGCACTGAGAACTTGGCCAGTGGTTTTTGCTTTTCCATCTCTGTGACGGCGGCATATGTTGTTTTTGCGTCCGTTTTCGTGATCCGGAATTTTGGCAGTGTCGTTGGAGGTGAGCTGGTGGTGGTGATGGGTGCCTTGGGGGCTGCTTGACGGCAATCGTTTCCCGAAAAGGCACGTCGGCGTTTCTTATTTTCTACCTTCGTCCAGTTGTCCTCAGTAGCGGTAGCAGTGGTGGTGGTGGTGGAGGTGGTGGTGGTGGTGGAGTTGTTGGAGGTGGTGGCAGAGTTCCTAGTTTTCAGGGCTTCATTGAAGGCGCGTAACTGGTCTGCTTTCTCTGTGCGAAGCCTGTCGTGGTTCGGGTCGTCAGGTTGGCGGTTCAGGCGGGGATCGCGGTTAGGAGGGCGTACGCGCTCCATAACCGGGTTTTTTTATTTTTTTTTTATTTTTTTTTTTATCCTACCTATTCCGGTTGAGTAAATAGCAAAGGAATTACAGCACTCCCCACTAGCTGGTGGTCGTAGAGTGGTTCCTGAGCTTCTCTCACGGAGCCCCGATTGGGGAAGCCTTCTTCCTAGTGTATGTGACTGCTCACTTATAGACGTGAGCTAAGTGTGCCTATTTGGGAAGGATAAGGATTGCTACCCTCTTTCCAGGTGGACCCGCACGATCACGGTTTTCCTGGAAAGACTCGGCTGGGATGGGTTTTGTTCCAACCCCCTTTCGTGTTCACAATCTCCTGGGAGGGAGGTGAACAGTTACAGGGGGGACCGCAGGACGAATACACTTTTTGAGGGTGCAGGTCCCTAGGCCAGAGCGAAAAAGGAAAAATAGCAGTAGAAGGAAAAGAGCTCAAACCACGCCGGGAATATCGCGCTATAACTGCTCTCCAGCTGGAGTGTGGGTCACTCACACCACCAGTGGGGAGGGCAAGCTAATGCTCGATAAACCGAGAACGCTCGTGAGTTGTAGTGGACGATGACAGTCGTGGGTGGTCCGGTCCGGGAAGATGGCCAACAATGGTACAAGGGAGAGGGCGGTCTTCAGAGTTCCGGGTCCAGCAGGAGGTCTTGTTGAGAGGTCTTCTTCGTTCAGGAGCGATGTGATGGGGCGGCCTGGCAGGCGGGCGGGCTTATATACAGACATTCTCCACCTCAGTGGCCACCTCATTGGCCACGAGTGCCGCATGCGTCATCCGCAAGCTACGCCCCACCTCCAAGAGGGAGGGACGGCCTTGGATGAACGATACTACCGCTGCGTCCACAGCACGCCACCTACTCCCACCAAACCGTGGGCGAAGCCACACCAGGACCACCTGTAGTAGCAACCACAACAACATGACTGGACGAGGCAAAGGAGGCAAGTGACTTGGAAAGGGTGGCGCCAAGCGTCATCGTAAGGTGCTTCGTGACAACATCCAGGGTATCACCAAGCCCGCCATTCGTCGTCTAGCTCGGCGTGGAGGTGTTAAACGTATATCCGGCCTCATCTACGAGGAGACCCGCGGCGTCCTCAAGGTGTTTCTGGAGAACGTCATCCGTGACGCCGTCACCTACACCGAGCACGCAAAAAGGAAGACCGTCACCGCCATGGATGTGGTGTATGCCCTGAAACGGCAGGGCCGCACCCTTTATGGTTTTGGTGGTTAATCAACCTGATGGACGGGCGCATACCACCACCACCACCACGACAAACAAATATACGGACCTAATTTTAGGTCCACATTTAAATCGCTAAAGAGTTGGTTAGACACTGAGTAAATCGTTGAAAATATATCCAATAACATGATCCTCTCTAATTCTGGACTTGTGGTATGAGTATAGGTTGTGCGTGAACGTGTTGGAACCACTTCCTAATAATTGTCAGTCAGTCAGTCAACATTCACCTAACCTCCAGGTACCTCACCTAACTTCCTGTAGCGTCACCGAACCTCACGAAATGTAACCCAATGTAGTTTATAATCTATCCTAACATGACATAACATAACCACGCACTATATTACTTCGGTAAGAGTAATGAGTTTTAATACGCAAAGTTGCAGTTATCATTCATTCATACATACATACATACATACATAACATGCTAGGGGCAGGGGGGATTGAAGTGAATTTTAGGAGGATAGAATAGGTGCAGTGGCTAAACAGCGCTTGCGTGAGGGACTTTAAGCAGCAACTCGCCTGGATGCGGCAGGATAGAGTCAGGTCAAGCGTCCGGTGCATGTTGGGTTCCGCCATGGTTTCTCAGTGTTTGGTCGGCTTGATTGTGTGTGTTGTTTTCTTGTTTGGAGGAAATGTCTTGGTATTCTTCTTCTTAGCTTGAAGTTGATTTTCTTCTAACTCTTCTCCTCTTGTTGTTCGTCTTCCTCGTGTCTGCTATCATTCTGTAAAGACTCTATATATGTATGTAGGTATGAGTGAGTAACAGTTGCCGGTTACAGTGATACTTCATATTCGCTGGTGTTGTACTGTATGGCTTCGGTATTTCTTAATATACAAACGGCACCGTTAGGAGATTGAGGTATTTAAAAACCAGCCTACATTACTTATATATAGAAATAAATAATGTGGCTTGGACAATAATGACGACTACTCTCTCCTACCTTCCCCAAACAAGGGCTTTTCGAAAGTATACATTGGACACAAATGACTTAGTACATACATTGGTGGTTTAACAAAAGCCCTCATTAGAGATAGGTGAAGGAGCACACAGTGAACATACAGATTAATGTTTGCACGCGTAGATCATGTAAGGTGAGGTGTTGAACACCAGACACGTGGTGTAGTAACTCCCTCACAGATGGCGTTATGAGGGGCCTGATGATGTAGCAGTTACCTCACAGATGGTGTTATGAGGAACTTCACATGATGATGCTGTAGCCAAACATTCACTACGTGGTGTCGTAGCATCTTGGGGACACCACGTGGTCGACATGACTCACTCATTCAAGTGGGTGAGGTGTGGTCCCAGGCCTCTCTATCGTGGAGTCTCAGGGGAAGTATAACCGGGTACCTGGGACCTCACTGTGTGAAGCTGGTTAGCTAGCTTGGGTAAGACTCAACTGC
Source organism: Homarus americanus (assembly GCF_018991925.1). Lineage (NCBI taxonomy): Eukaryota > Metazoa > Arthropoda > Malacostraca > Decapoda > Nephropidae > Homarus > Homarus americanus. The sequence goes on along the minus strand of NW_024710651.1, from coordinate 24,903 downwards.
CGAGTTGTTTTTCACTGAGTTAAGCACTGTTCACCACTATTCATCATTGGTTCCATTCCTTTGCCAAATGAGATAGTACCTTATGGCAAGAACTTGTTGATAGTCGGCTGGGGAGGAGGGTTCAGGGGAGTGAGTTGGTATGGGCCAACATATAAATAATAATAATAATAATAATAATAATTAACGGTTTATTGAAAGAGCTTGGCAGCCAGAAGACTGAAAATATACAGTTACATATTTGGGGAATGGGTTACGAATTACAAATAATATACAAGTAACATGAGTGACACAAATACGACATATAATAACTAGCTGGGGAAAAGCTCAAACTACAGTTCATTTCAACATAGTGACAGTGCAAGGAGTAGTGTTTACTGGGAGTGAGTACACTGATTTATTACAAGTTATCGATAATTTTTACAATGGTTGGGACTGGGCTGTTCTTATAGCGATCAGTTCGTGCACGTATGGGCTGGATGCGGTTGTGGTGTCGAAGAGCAATTCTCGGACTAGGGATCTCAGATGGTAGTAGGAGCCGGTGTAGAAGCTTCTTACCAACTTGGCAGATGAGGTCGTGGTGATGGTCAGTGAGAGTCTAAAGGGTCGGTCAGTGTGTTGAGCGCTTCTTGATATGTGGAGTAGGAAGGGGAGAGAATAATCTTGCATGGCCTCTTTTGCACTTTTTCTAGGTGTTTACGTTGTGTGGCATTTAGGGAGGAAGACCAGGTGAGCTTGGGAAGTATGAATGTTGTGTAAACACTGAGGAGCTCGTGTGCAGGAACACCGAGGGACTTGAGTCGGCGTAGGAGGTGGAGACGGAACCTGGAGGATTTGATAACTTCACTGACGTGTGGTTTCTAATTTAGTTTGTTGTCTATGGTGACGCCGAGGAGCTTCAGTGAACGCAAAAACCTGATGTCGACCCAGAGTAATGAGTGACAATGCCGGAGGAGAGGTTGAGTATAAATCATGGCTGTTGTGGCCCAGTTTCTGGAGACTGTTCAACAAACTGCGAAGGGCGGTATATAGTCGGAGCAGAATTGCTGATTGATCCCGCAATGGTGGAAGCCGCCGACATATTTCCAGCGAGCAGGGGTTTCTCTTAGGGCATCATTGATGAGCATAAGGAAGCAGAGGGGTCCCATCTTGGTGCCTTGGGGGACGCCACAGGTGAGTGACTGAAAGGTGGAGACAGCCAGCCCCTCGGAAGCGTACAGCTTGGCGTCGGTCACTGAGGAAGTCTGTAAGCCCTGGTATAATAAGACTTCTCCGAAGCCCGAGGTCAATAGCTTAGTTGATGATTATATTGTGGTCGACTAGGTCGAACGCTTTAGTGAAATCAATGAAGGCGACAGCTACAGACGTTTTTCGTTTCTCGAGATGGCGGTATATGTAATCGAGAAAGCTGACAAGACAGTCAGTCAGTGGTGGAGGAAGTTTTCAGGTTGCCAAATTGCTGAGGGTCTACTACGACTCCTGCAATATCAGCAAAAGCCCAGCCAGTCGAACACAAAACTTTCACAGATTAGGCTGGGTATTGGGGTGATTGCAATAGGTCGTAGCTGATTTAAGGATTGTGGGCTGGTTGACTTGGGCACTGGTGATACATAAGAGGTCTTCCAGTCAGCTGGGCATCTGGCTTGACTGAGAGAAGCATTGATGATGGAGCATAGGGGTTTAGCAAGCTCCGGGGAGAACTCCTTGAAGCGTTTCATTGGTAAGTCAATGGGGGTGGTAGAGCGTTTTAATTTTAGTTTGTCCAGGCGTTTTGCTATTTCAAATACTTCTACTAAGTCAGTGGGAAGGGGGGGGCTGGTAGGTAAGCAGGGAGAGTGGTTGTGTCAAGCCGGGGGAGCGTCTGGCATATAGTAGCGAAGTGTGTGTGTGTGTGTGTGTGTGTGTGTGTGTGTATACTACTGTACTTTTTAGATCCTCCTACGCAACCTAACCTATTATAGTTAAGTATAGTAGGCTATACACTATTTTGTTTGTATGTGTTATAAAATGAAATTGCATGTTATTATTATTAATATTATTATTATTAATATTATTATTATTATTAGTAGTAGTAGTATTATTATTATTATTATTATTGTTATTATTATTACATGCTAATATAATACTAAGTTGCCCGCCAGATTTCCTCAGAGATGTGAGGAGCACATTGGCGGCGGTGTTGTTTATACTCCGCCCGATTACTGATTCCTATTCACCGAGCCAGAGCTGGCGGGCGGCGTGTTATGTGCCACGTTTTGTTTCCCATTGGGCGTACCGCTCAGCTGGGGAGTAGGAGATTTCATAAAAAGAAAGTTTGAGTGGAGAGCACACCTTTTCCTTCACATACAGTTATCTTAGACCATCTACTAGTATAATAGTTTGCACAAAAATACTCTACACTCTTTCTAGGTTATTGTTATGTTTTTTTTTTTTTTTTTGATTTTCTCATCAGATTGTGCATTCAACTAATATACACTATTAGTGTGTTTATTATTATGTTTTATAGTATTATTTCGTATAATATTGGGTAACACAATTAGAGTCACTAGTATAGTATATTTTCGGGGTTTATAGCAGTTTGTGGTCTAATAGTATCATGCTTTATGAGTGGTGTTCTATGTAGTGATGGATGATTAGGCAATAAAATATGCTTTGGGTGTTTATAGCAGTTTGTGGTCTACTAGTATCATGCTTTATGGGTGGTGTTCTATGTAGTGATGATTAGGCCATAAAATATGCTTTTGGTTTATTGCTAACAAAATATACTTTGCTCTACCGCTGGAGTGCAAAACATGGTGAAACTTACATACACCGTTAATAAAGTATTGGTGGAAGAAGAAGAAGAAGTAAGAGGAAGAATTGTGGAGGGAATGAACAGTGAGACAATGTAAAGCCTCCAGGATGGCGGCAGCGTTTCTGTTATTAATATATAATAAGACAATAGGAAAATATGTTGTTGTCTCTACCTGTATTATTACCTTTGCGATAGCATGGTTCAATTTTTGGAGGACAGAGGAAGGAGCAGGAGGTTAGGAAGGGAGAGATAGTGTCTGTGATCCTCGGGTCACCACTCCTCGGATTGTGTCAGTTCAAGTTTAGAAGCTCCAACAACTTTCCCTGAATACAAATTGGCAACGTTTCGATTTACAACAGGTACCTACTTACTGCTACAGTAGGTAGGTGAACAGGGACCAAGGGGGCTAGGAAGAGTGTCCAAACAACTTGCCTGTGTGATGTAGTCGTGGCCAGAATTAGGTTAGGATACAGACACATCTGGCTAGTTAGTAACGCTGTACCCATACCGGAACACTCAGCATGTAAACTTGGTGATACACCTTTAAAGCACTACTATATTATTGAATGGGACACTGTCAAAGACTTCAGGCCACCTCACTTATTGTATCTTGAACTATGTCATTACTTCATTGAGGACATTACATTCTTGCTCTTTATCCCAAATTGGCTAGCCCACACTGGTAAATGTGTACTGTACTGTCAATGAATCTGATGTATTTCTTTGTGTATGAACCTGACTGAAAATAAGGTCGCCTCCTGCTGCTGCTGCTGCTGCTGCTTCTTGCGCCCTTCTAAGTCCCGTTTAAGTCCCCCACCCCAGGCCCCCACAACCGCCCTTCACATCTACACCATTCAAAATCAATTTCACTCAATTTGCACAGAGTGTTATCCTGCAAAACGTTGATGTCGTATATTTCTCTCTTTAAGTGATATCCTGTGGCTCCGAAAGGAGCCTGTTTGGTTAGGTTGTCTTGTGTGAACGAACCTTGGGTTCTTATTTCTTCTCTGTCTTCTTGGGGAGGAGCACAGCTTGGATGTTAGGAAGGACACCCCCTTGGGCAATGGTGACTCCAGACAGGAGCTTGTTCAGCTCCTCGTCATTGCGAATGGCAAGCTGAAGATGACGCGGGATAATGCGGGTCTTCTTGTTGTCGCGGGCGGCGTTACCGGCCAGCTCGAGCACTTCTGCTGCCAGGTACTCCATGACGGCTGCAAGGTACACAGGGGCACCTGCACCAACACGCTCAGCATAGTTGCCTTTACGCAAGAGACGGTGGATCCTACCCACGGGGAACTGGAGTCCGGCCCTGCTAGAACGGGACTTTGACTTGCCCTTCACCTTGCCTCCCTTGCCGCGTCCTGACATGTTGCTGCTGCTGCTTTTCGTGATAGGAGTTAAATTTCCGCCCGCCACCTTGGTCTTTTATACCAAGCTCAGGATCAGGCCAGGTGGCCGTCTCGCGGACCCAACCAATGTAAGAGAGCCGTAGCTGCAGCCAGTCTGATCCTGAGCGGCCCGCTCGGTATATAAGGAAAAGTTAGTCGGGCCAGTTTTCAATTCTCTCGCTCCGCGCCACGAGTAACTGTGCCGCCATGCCTCCCAAAACTTCCGGAAAGGCTGCCAAGAAGGCTGGAAAGGCCCAGAAGGCCATTGCCAAGGGTGACAAGAAGAAGAAGCGCAGGAGGAAGGAAAGCTACAGCATCTACATCTACAAGGTACTGAAGCAAGTGCACCCCGACACAGGAGTCTCCTCCAAAGCTATGTCCATCATGAACTCTTTCGTGAACGACATCTTCGAGCGCATCGCTGCCGAGGCTTCCCGCCTGGCGCACTACAACAAACGCTCCACCATTACAAGTCGGGAAATCCAGACAGCTGTCCGACTCTTGCTGCCCGGTGAACTGGCCAAGCATGCCGTGTCTGAGGGCACCAAGGCTGTCACCAAGTACACCTCTTCCAAGTAAGAGGTTACTTGTGCACAACAAACACGCCATCCCACTACTACAACTTAATCGGCTCCATCGGAGCCACAGTTACATGTTAAAGAGACAGTTACCGACAGTGATATATTGAGAGGGAAATAAAAAAAAAAAAAAATTATAATAATCTGCATTCTCTATTGGCGTAGAAACCGGACTAAATCGAAACATAATAAATAAATAAATAAATTCTGCGTGGAGTACTTTTACACCCACTGCAAAGTGACATACATGGAGTGTGTTTGGGCTTCATTTCATGTTTGCAGCACGCCTATTTCATGTAAACAATTTATTTTATTTTATTGTATTTTATTGTATTTTCTTTTATTTTATTTATTTATTTACTTACTTATTCTTTATATATTTATTTGTTACTAGCTCTTGTTTGTTGCACCCACCCACCTCCCGAATTGATGACCTACTATACATTCGTGCCTGCACGAATGTTACCAACTTACCGTTAGGCGATTTGGGTAACCGAAATTAACGCTCTCCTACCACCAACCATTTCGATTGTCATGAAAATTATCTTCAGAACAGTTCTTTGGCCCTGAGAAGGGCCGAGTTATAGATGTCTGGTAGGTTTTGTTGTGCTTTTTCTTTTTCCCCAAGGAAGAGGACTTAAGCACGCTCTCCGCGGATGCGCCGGGCCAGCTGGATGTCCTTGGGCATGATGGTAACGCGCTTGGCGTGAATGGCACACAGGTTGGTGTCCTCGAAAAGACCCACCAGGTAAGCCTCAGAGGCTTCCTGCAGAGCCATGACGGCAGACGACTGGAAGCGCAGGTCAGTCTTGAAATCCTGGGCGATCTCACGCACCAGGCGCTGGAAGGGCAGCTTCCTGATGAGTAGCTCTGTGCTCTTCTGGTAACGACGGATCTCACGAAGGGCGACGGTTCCGGGCCTGTAACGATGGGGCTTCTTGACACCACCGGTGGCTGGGGCGGACTTGCGAGCTGCCTTGGTGGCAAGCTGCTTCCGTGGAGCCTTGCCTCCAGTGGACTTGCGGGCAGTCTGTTTAGTACGGGCCATCTCGACGACGAAATAGTAAATACGGGCGGCCTGGCAGGCGGGCGGGCTTATATACAGACATTCTCCACCTCAGTGGCCACCTCATTGGCCACGAGTGCCGCATGCGTCATCCGCAAGCTACGCCCCACCTCCAAGAGGGAGGGACGGCCTTGGATGAACGATACTACCGCTGCGTCCACAGCACGCCACCTACTCCCACCAAACCGTGGGCGAAGCCACACCAGGACCACCTGTAGTAGCAACCACAACAACATGACTGGACGAGGCAAAGGCGGCAAGGGACTTGGAAAGGGGGGCGCCAAGCGTCATCGTAAGGTGCTTCGTGACAACATCCAGGGTATCACCAAGCCCGCCATTCGTCGTCTAGCTCGGCGTGGAGGTGTTAAACGTATATCCGGCCTCATCTACGAGGAGACCCGCGGCGTCCTCAAGGTGTTTCTGGAGAACGTCATCCGTGACGCCGTCACCTACACCGAGCACGCAAAAAGGAAGACCGTCACCGCCATGGATGTGGTGTATGCCCTGAAACGGCAGGGCCGCACCCTTTATGGTTTTGGTGGTTAATCAACCTGATGGACGGGCGCATACCACCACCACCACCACGACAAACAAATATACGGACCTAATTTTAGGTCCACATTTAAATCGCTAAAGAGTTGGTTAGACACTGAGTAAATCGTTGAAAATATATCCAATAACATGATCCTCTCTAATTCTGGACTTGTGGTATGAGTATAGGTTGTGCGTGAACGTGTTGGAACCACTTCCTAGTAATTCAGTCAGTCAGTCAACATTCACCTAACCTCCAGGTACCTCACCTAACTTCCTGTAGCGTCACCGAACCTCACGAAATGTAACCCAATGTAGTTTATAATCTATCCTAACATGACATAACATAACCACGCACTATATTACTTCGGTAAGAGTAATGAGTTTTAATACGCAAAGTTGCAGTTATCATTCATGCATACATACATACATACATACATAACATGCTAGTGGCAGGGGGGATTGAAGTGAATTTTAGGAGGAGAGAATAGGTGCAGTGGCTAAACAGCGCTTGCGTGAGGGACTTTAAGCAGCAACTCGCCTGGATGCGGCAGGATAGAGTCAGGTCAAGCGTCCGGTGCATGTTGGGTTCCGCCATGGTTTCTCAGTGTTTGGTCGGCTTGATTGTGTGTGTTGTTTTGTTGTTTGGAGGAAATGTCTTGGTATTCTTCTTCTTAGCTTGAAGTTGATTTTCTTCTAACTCTCCTCCTCTTGTTGTTCGTCTTCCTCGTGTCTGCTATCATTCTGTAAAGACTCTATATATGTATGTAGGTATGAGTGAGTAACAGTTGCCGGTTACAGTGATACTTCATATTCGCTGGTGTTGTACTGTATGGCTTCGGTATTTCTTAATATACAAACGGCACCGTTAGGGGATTGAGGTATTTAAAAACCAGCCTACATTACTTATATATAGAAATAAATAATGTGGCTTGGACAATAATGACGACTACTCTCTCCTACCTTCCCCAAACAAGGGCTTTTCGAAAGTATACATTGGACACAAATGACTTAGTACATACATTGGTGGTTTAACAAAAGCCCTCATTAGAGATAGGTGAAGGAGCACACAGTGAACATACAGATTAATGTTTGCACGCGTAGATCATGTAAGGTGAGGTGTTGAACACCAGACACGTGGTGTAGTAACTCCCTCACAGATGGCGTTATGAGGGGCCTGATGATGTAGCAGTTACCTCACAGATGGTGTTATGAGGAACTTCACATGATGATGCTGTAGCAAAACATTCACTACGTGGTGTCGTAGCATCTTGGGGACACCACGTGGTCGACATGACTCACTCATTCAAGTGGGTGAGGTGTGGTCCCAGGCCTCTCTATCGTGGAGTCTCAGGGGAAGTATAACCGGGTACCTGGGACCTCACTGTGTGAAGCTGGTTAGCTAGCTTGGGTAAGACTCAACTGCCGAGTTGTTTTTCACTGAGTTAAGCACTGTTCACCACTATTCATCACTGGTTCCATTCCTTTGCCAAATGAGATAGTACCTTATGGCAAGAACTTGTTGATAGTCCGGTGGGGAGGAGGGTTCAGGGGAGTGAGTTGGTATGGGCCAACATATAAATAATAATAATAATAATAATAATAATTAACGGTTTATTGAAAGAGCTTGGCAGCCAGAAGGCTGAAAATATACAGTTACATATTTGGGGAATGGGTTACGAATTACAAATAATATACAAGTAACATGAGTGACACAAATAAGACATATAATAACTAGCTGGGGAAAAGCTCAAACTACAGTTCATTTCAACATAGTGACAGTGCAAGGAGTAGTGTTTACTGGGAGTGAGTACACTGATTTATTACAAGTTATCGATAATTTTTACAATGGTTGGGACTGGGCTGTTCTTATAGCGATCAGTTCGTGCACGTATGGGCTGGGCTGGATGCGGTTGTGGTGTCGAAGAGCAATTCTCGGACTAGGGATCTCAGGTGGTAGTAGGAGCCGGTGTAGAAGCTTCTTACCAAATTTGCAGATGAGGTCGTGGTGATGGTCAGTGAGAGTCTAAAGGGTCGGTCAGTGTGTTGAGCGCTTCTTGATATGTGGAGTAGGAAGGGTAGAGAATAATCTTGCATGGCCTCTTTTGCACTTTTTCTAGGTGTTTACGTTGTGTGGCATTTAGGGAGGAAGACCAGGTGAGCTTGGGAAGTATGAATGTTGTGTAAACACTGAGGAGCTCGTGTGCAGGAACACCGAGGGACTTGAGTCGGAGTAGGAGGTGGAGACGGAAACTGGAGGATTTGATAACTTCACTGACGTGTGGTTTCTAATTTAGTTTGTTGTCTATGGTGACGCCGAGGAGCTTCGTGGAATCTAAAACCTGGAGTGTGTTCGGACCTAGAGTAATGGAAGGAGGTGGGACAATGTCGGAGGAGAGGTTGATGTGCATAACCATGGTTGTTGGTGGCCCAGTTTTGGAGACTGTTCAATAAATCATGAAGGGCGGTATAGTTTGGAGCAGAATTGTTGACGCTGATCCCAATGGTGGAGTCGTCGACATATTTCCAGCGAGCAGGGGTTTCTCTTAGGGCATCATTGATGAGCATAAGGAAGCAGAGTGGTCCCATCTTGGTGCCTTGGGGGACGCCACAGGTGAGTGACTGAAAGGTGGAGACAGCCAGCCCCTCGGAAGCGTACAGCTTGGCGTCGGTCACTGAGGAAGTCTGTAAGCCCTGGTATAATAAGACTTCTCCGAAGCCCGAGGTCAATAGCTTAGTTGATGATTATATTGTGGTCGACTAGGTCGAACGCTTTAGTGAAATCAATGAAGGCGACAGCTACAGACGTTTTTCGTTTCTCGAGATGGCGGTATATGTAATCGAGAAAGCTGACAAGACAGTCAGTCAGTGGTGGAGGAAGTTTTCAGGTTGCCAAATTGCTGAGGGTCTACTACGACTCCTGCAATATCAGCAAAAGCCCAGCCAGTCGAACACAAAACTTTCACAGATTAGGCTGGGTATTGGGGTGATTGCAATAGGTCGTAGCTGATTTAAGGATTGTGGGTTGGTTGACTTGGGCACTGGTGATACATAAGAGGTCTTCCAGTCAGCTGGGCATCTGGCTTGACTGAGAGAAGCATTGATGATGGAGCATAGGGGTTTAGCAAGCTCCGGGGAGAACTCCTTGAAGCGTTTCATTGGTAAGTCAATGGGGGTGGTAGAGCGTTTTAATTTTAGTTTGTCCAGGCGTTTTGCTATTTCAAATACTTCTACTAAGTCAGTGGGAAGGGGGGGGCTGGTAGGTAAGCAGGGAGAGTGGTTGTGTCAAGCCGGGGGAGCGTCTGGCATATAGTAGCGAAGTGTGTGTGTGTGTGTGTGTGTGTGTGTGTGTGTATACTACTGTACTTTTTAGATCCTCCTACGCAACCTAACCTATTATAGTTAAGTATAGTAGGCTATACACTATTTTGTTTGTATGTGTTATAAAATGAAATTGCATGTTATTATTATTAATATTATTATTATTATTATATTATTATTATTATTTAGTAGTAGTAGTAGTATTATTATTATTATTATTGTTATTATTATTACATGCTAATATAATACTAAGTTGCCCGCCAGATTTCCTCAGAGATGGGAGGAGCACATTGGCGGCGGTGTTGTTTATACTCCGCCCGATTACTGATTCCTATTCACCGAGCCAGAGCTGGCGGGCGGCGTGTTATGTGCCACGTTTTGTTTCCCATTGGGCGTACCGCTCAGCTGGGGAGTAGGAGATTTCATAAAAAGAAAGTTTGAGTGGAGAGCACACCTTTTCCTTCACATACAGTTATCTTAGACCATCTACTAGTATAATAGTTTGCACAAAAATACTCTACACTCTTTCTAGGTTATTGTTATGTTTTTTTTTTTTTTTTTGACTTCTCATCAGATTGTGCATTCAACTAATATACACTATTAGTGTGTTTATTATTATGTTTTATAGTATTATTTCGTATAATATTGGGTAACACAATTAGAGTCACTAGTATAGTATATTTTCGGGGTTTATAGCAGTTTGTGGTCTAATAGTATCATGCTTTATGAGTGGTGTTCTATGTAGTGATGGATGATTAGGCAATAAAATATGCTTTGGGTGTTTATAGCAGTTTGTGGTCTACTAGTATCATGCTTTATGGGTGGTGTTCTATGTAGTGATGATTAGGCCATAAAATATGCTTTTGGTTTATTGCTAACAAAATATACTTTGCTCTACCGCTGGAGTGCAAAACATGGTGAAACTTACATACACCGTTAATAAAGTATTGGTGGAAGAAGAAGAAGAAGTAAGAGGAAGAATTGTGGAGGGAATGAACAGTGAGACAATGTAAAGCCTCCAGGATGGCGGCAGCGTTTCTGTTATTAATATATAATAAGACAATAGGAAAATATGTTGTTGTCTCTACCTGTATTATTACCTTTGCGATAGCATGGTTCAATTTTTGGAGGACAGAGGAAGGAGCAGGAGGTTAGGAAGGGAGAGATAGTGTCTGTGATCCTCGGGTCACCACTCCTCGGATTGTGTCAGTTCAAGTTTAGAAGCTCCAACAACTTTCCCTGAATACAAATTGGCAACGTTTCGATTTACAACAGGTACCTACTTACTGCTACAGTAGGTAGGTGAACAGGGACCAAGGGGGCTAGGAAGAGTGTCCAAACAACTTGCCTGTGTGATGTAGTCGTGGCCAGAATTAGGTTAGGATACAGACACATCTGGCTAGTTAGTAACGCTGTACCCATAAAGGAACACTCAGCATGTAAACTTGGTGATACACCTTTAAAGCACTACTATATTATTGAATGGGACACTGTCAAAGACTTCAGGCCACCTCACTTATTGTATCTTGAACTATGTCATTACTTCATTGAGGACATTACATTCTTGCTCTTTATCCCAAATTGGCTAGCCCACACTGGTAAATGTGTACTGTACTGTCAATGAATCTGATGTATTTCTTTGTGTATGAACCTGACTGAAAATAAGGTCGCCTCCCTGGCTGCTGCTGCTGCTAAAGCTGCTGCTTCTTGCGCCCTTCTAAGTCCCGTTTAAGTCCCCCACCCCAGGCCCCCGCAGTACCCCTTCACATCTACACCATTCAAAAACAATTTCACTCAATTTGCACAGAGTGTTATCCTGCAAAACGTTGATGTCGTATATTTCTCTCTTTAAGTGATATCCTGTGGCTCCGAAAGGAGCCTGTTTGGTTAGGTTGTCTTGTGTGAACGAACCTTGGGTTCTTATTTCTTCTCTGTCTTCTTGGGGAGGAGCACAGCTTGGATGTTAGGAAGGACACCCCCTTGGGCAATGGTGACTCCAGATAGGAGCTTGTTCAGCTCCTCGTCATTGCGAATGGCAAGCTGAAGATGACGCGGGATAATGCGGGTCTTCTTGTTGTCGCGGGCGGCGTTACCGGCCAGCTCGAGCACTTCTGCTGCCAGGTACTCCATGACGGCTGCAAGGTACACAGGGGCACCTGCACCAACACGCTCAGCATAGTTGCCTTTACGCAAGAGACGGTGGATCCTACCCACGGGGAACTGGAGTCCGGCCCTGCTAGAACGGGACTTTGACTTGCCCTTCACCTTGCCTCCCTTGCCGCGTCCTGACATGTTGCTGCTGCTGCTTTTCGTGATAGGAGTTAAATTTCCGCCCGCCACCTTGGTCTTTTATACCAAGCTCAGGATCAGGCCAGGTGGCCGTCTCGCGGACCCAACCAATGTAAGAGAGCCGTAGCTGCAGCCAGTCTGATCCTGAGCGGCCCGCTCGGTATATAAGGAAAAGTTAGTCGGGCCAGTTTTCAATTCTCTCGCTCCGCGCCACGAGTAACTGTGCCGCCATGCCTCCCAAAACTTCCGGAAAGGCTGCCAAGAAGGCTGGAAAGGCCCAGAAGGCCATTGCCAAGGGTGACAAGAAGAAGAAGCGCAGGAGGAAGGAAAGCTACAGCATCTACATCTACAAGGTACTGAAGCAAGTGCACCCCGACACAGGAGTCTCCTCCAAAGCTATGTCCATCATGAACTCTTTCGTGAACGACATCTTCGAGCGCATCGCTGCCGAGGCTTCCCGCCTGGCGCACTACAACAAACGCTCCACCATTACAAGTCAGGAAATCCAGACAGCTGTCCGACTCTTGCTGCCCCATTGAACTGGCCAAGCATGCACCCCGTGTCTGAGGCGCAGGCTGTCTAAGTACACCTCTTCCAAGTAAGGGGTTACTTGTGCACAACAAACACGCCATCCCACTACTACAACTTAATCGGCTCCATCGGAGCCACAGTTACATGTTAAAGAGACAGTTACCGACAGTGATATATTGAGAGGGAAATAAATAAAAAAAAAAATTATAATAATCTGCATTCTCTATTGGCGTAGAAACCGGACTAAATCGAAACATAATAAATAAATAAATAAATTCTGCGTGGAGTACTTTTACACCCACTGCAAAGTGACATACATGGAGTGTGTTTGGGCTTCATTTCTTGTTTGCAGCATGCCTATTTCATGTAAAAAAAAATTTTATTTTATTTTATTGTATGTTCTTTTATTTTCTTTATTTCTTTACTTACTTATTCTTTATATATTTATTTGTTACTAGCTCTTGTTTGTTGCACCCACCCACCTCCCGAATTGATGACCTACTATACAATCGTACCTCCACGAATGTTACCAACTTACCGTTAGGCGATTTGGGTAACCGAAATTAACGCTCTCCGACCACCAACCATTTCGATTGTCATGAAAATTATCTTCAGAACAGTTCTTTGGCCCTGAGAAGGGCCGAGTTATAGATGTCTGGTAGGTTTTGTTGTGCTTTTTGTTTTTCCCCAAGGAAGAGGACTTAAGCACGCTCTCCGCGGATGCGCCGGGCCAGCTGGATGTCCTTGGGCATGATGGTAACGCGCTTGGCGTGAATGGCACACAGGTTGGTGTCCTCGACAAGACCCACCAGGTAAGCCTCAGAGGCTTCCTGCAGAGCCATAATGACAGACGACTGGAAGCGCCAGGTCAGTCTTGAAATCTGGGCAGTCTGCACCAGGCGCTGGAAGGGCAGCTTCCTGATGAGTAGCTCTGTGCTCTTCTGGTAACGACGGATCTCACGAGGGGCGACGGTTCCGGGCCTGTAACGATGGGGCTTCTTGACACCACCGGTGGCTGGGGCGGACTTGCGAGCTGCCTTGGTGGCAAGCTGCTTCCGTGGAGCCTTGCCTCCAGTGGACTTGCGGGCAGTCTGTTTAGTACGGGCCATCTCGACGACGAAATAGTAAATACGGGCGGCCTGGCAGGCGGGCGGGCTTATATACAGACATTCTCCACCTCAGTGGCCACCTCATTGGCCACGAGTGCCGCATGCGTAATCCGCAAGCTACGCCCCACCTCCAAGAGGGAGGGACGGCCTTGGATGAACGATACTACCGCTGCGTCCACAGCACGCCACCTACTCCCACCAAACCGTGGGCGAAGCCACACCAGGACCACCTGTAGTAGCAACCACAACAACATGACTGGACGAGGCAAAGGCGGCAAGGGACTTGGAAAGGGTGGCGCCAAGCGTCATCGTAAGGTGCTTCGTGACAACATCCAGGGTATCACCAAGCCCGCCATTCGTCGTCTAGCTCGGCGTGGAGGTGTTAAACGTATATCCGGCCTCATCTACGAGGAGACCCGCGGCGTCCTCAAGGTGTTTCTGGAGAACGTCATCCGTGACGCCGTCACCTACACCGAGCACGCAAAAAGGAAGACCGTCATCGCCATGGATGTGGTGTATGCCCTGAAACGGCAGGGCCGCACCCTTTATGGTTTTGGTGGTTAATCAACCTGATGGACGGGCGCACACCACCACCACCACCACGACAAACAAATATACGGACCTAATTTTAGGTCCACATTTAAATCGCTAAAGAGTTGGTTAGACACTGAGTAAATCGTTGAAAATATATCCAATAACATGATCCTCTCTAATTCTGGACTTGTGGTATGAGTATAGGTTGTGTGTGAACGTGTTGGAACCACTTCCTAATAATTGTCAGTCAGTCAGTCAACATCCACCTAACCTCCAGGTACCTCACCTAACTTCCTGTAGCGTCACCGAACCTCACGAAATGTAACCCAATGTAGTTTATAATCTATCCTAACATGACATAACATAACCACGCACTATATTACTTCGGTAAGAGTAATGAGTTTTAATACGCAAAGTTGCAGTTATCATTCATACATACATACATACATACATACATACATACATACATAACATGCTAGTGGCAGGGGGGATTGAAGTGAATTTTAGGAGGATAGAATAGGTGCAGTGGCTAAACAGCGCTTGCGTGAGGGACTTTAAGCAGCAACTCGCCTGGATGCGGCAGGATAGAGTCAGGTCAAGCGTCCGGTGCATGTTGGGTTCCGCCATGGTTTCTCAGTGTTTGGTCGGCTTGATTGTGTGTGTTGTTTTCTTGTTTGGAGGAAATGTCTTGGTATTCTTCTTCTTAGCTTGAAGTTGATTTTCTTCTAACTCTTCTCCTCTTGTTGTTCGTCTTCCCCGTGTCTGCTATCATTCTGTAAAGACTCTATATATGTATGTAGGTATGAGTGAGTAACAGTTGCCGGTTACAGTGATACTTCATATTCGCTGGTGTTGTACTGTATGGCTTCGGTATTTCTTAATATACAAACGGCACCGTTAGGGGATTGAGGTATTTAAAAACCAGCCTACATTACTTATATATAGAAATAAATAATGTGGCTTGGACAATAATGACGACTACTCTCTCCTACCTAACCCAAACAAGGGCTTTTCGAAAGTATACATTGGACACAATTGACTTAGTACATACATTGGTGGTTTAACAAAAGCCCTCATTAGAGAAAGGTGAAGGAGCACACAGTGAACATACAGATTAATGTTTGCACGCATAGATCATGTAAGGTGAGGTGTTGAACACCAGACACGTAGTGTAGTAACTCCCTCACAGATGGCGTTATGAGGGGCCTGAGGATGTAGCAGTTACCTCACAGATGGTGTTATGAGGAACTTCACATGATGATGCTGTAGCAAAACATTCACTACGTGGTGTCGTAGCATCTTGGTGACACCACGTGGTCCACATGACTCACTCATTCAAGTGGGTGAGGTGTGGTCCCAGGCCTCTCTATCGTGGAGTCTCAGGGGAAGTATAACCGGGTACCTGGGACCTCACTGTGTGAAGGTGGTTAGCTAGCTTGGGTAAGACTCAACTGCCGAGTTGTTTTTCACTGAGTTAAGCACTGTTCACCACTATTCATCACTGGTTCCATTCCTTTGCCAAATGAGATAGTACCTTATGGCAAGAACTTGTTGATAGTCCGGTGGGGAGGAGGGTTCAGGGGAGTGAGTTGGTATCGGCCAACATATAAATAATAATAATAATAATAATTAACGGTTTATTGAAAGTGCTTGGCAGCCAGAAGGCTGAAAATATACAGTTACATATTTGGGGAATGGGTTACGAATTACAAATAATATACAAGTAACATGAGTGACACAAATAAGACATATAATAACTAGCTGGGGAAAAGCTCAAACTACAGTTCATTTCAACATAGTGACAGTGCAAGGAGTAGTGTTTACTGGGAGTGAGTACACTGATTTATTACAAGTTATCGATAATTTTTACAATGGTTGGGACTGGGCTGTTCTTATAGCGATCAGTTCGTGCACGTATGGGCTGGATGCGGTTGTGGTGTCGAAGAGCAATTCTCGGACTAGGGATCTCAGATGGTAGTAGGAGCCGGTGTAGAAGCTTCTTACCAAATTGGCAGATGAGGTCGTGGTGATGGTCAGTGAGAGTCTAAAGGGTCGGTCAGTGTGTTGAGCGCTTCTTGATATGTGGAGTAGGAAGGGGAGAGAATAATCTTGCATGGCCTCTTTTGCACTTTTTCTAGGTGTTTACGTTGTGTGGCATTTAGGGAGGAAGACCAGGTGGAGGAGGCATAGGTGAGCTTGGGAAGTATGAATGTTGTGTAGACACTGAGGAGCTCGTGTGCAGGAACACCGAGGGACTTGAGTCGGCGTAGGAGGTGGAGACAGAAACTGGAGGATTTGATAACTTCACTGACGTGTGGTTTCTAATTTAGTTTGTTGTCTATATGTATGTGTGTGTGTGTGTGTGTGTGTGTGTGTGTGTGTATATACTACTGTACTTTTTAGATCCTCCTACGCAACCTAACCTATTATAGTTAAGTATAGTAGGCTATACACTATTTTGTTAGTATGTGTTATAAAATGAAATTGCATGTTATTATTATTATTATTATTATTATTATTATTATTAGTAGTAGTAGTAGTAGTAGTAGTATTATTATTATTATTGTTATTATTATTACATGCTAATATAATACTAAGTTGCCCGCCAGATTTCCTCAGAGATGGGAGGAGCACATTGGCGGCGGTGTTGTTTATACTCCGCCCGATTACTGATTCCTATTCACCGAGCCAGAGCTGGCGGGCGGCGTGTTATGTGCCACGTTTTGTTTCCCATTGGGCGTACCGCTCA
The DNA here is from genome assembly GCF_018991925.1 of Homarus americanus. Taxonomy (NCBI): domain Eukaryota; kingdom Metazoa; phylum Arthropoda; class Malacostraca; order Decapoda; family Nephropidae; genus Homarus; species Homarus americanus. The sequence goes on along the minus strand of NW_024710651.1, from coordinate 8,016 downwards.
GCTGGGGAGTAGGAGATTTCATAAAAAGAAAGTTTGAGTGGAGAGCACACCTTTTCCTTCACATACAGTTATCTTAGACCATCTACTAGTATAATAGTTTGCACAAAAATACTCTACACTCTTTCTAGGTTATTGTTATGTTGTTTTTTTTTTTTTTGACTTCTCATCAGATTGTGCATTCAACTAATATACACTATTAGTGTGTTTATTATTATGTTTTATAGTATTATTTCGTATAATATTGGGTAACACAATTATAGTCACTAATATACACTATTAGTGTGTTTATTATTATGTTTTATAGTATTATTTCGTATAATATTGGGTAACACAATTATAGTCACTAGTATAGTTTATTATTGGGGTTTATAGCAGTTTGTGGTCTAATAGTATCATGCTTTATGAGTGGTGTTCTATGTAGTGATGATTAGGCAATAAAATATGCTTTGGGTGTTTATAGCAGTTTTTGTGGTCTACTAGTATCATGCTTTATGGGTGGTGTTCTATGTAGTGATGATTAGGCCATAAAATATGCTTTTGGTTTATTGCTAACAAAATATACTTTGCTCTACCGCTGTCGTGCAAAACATGGTGAAACTTACATACACCGTTAATAAAGTATTCATGGAAGAAGAAGAAGAAGAAGAAGAAGAAGAAGAAGAAGTACGAGGAAGAATTGTGGAGGGAATGAACAGTGAGACAATGTAAAGCCTCCGGGATGGCGGCAGCGTTTCTGTTATTAATATATAATAAGACAATAGGAAAATATGTTGTTGTCTCTACCTGTATTATTACCTTTGCGATAGCATGGTTCAATTTTGGGAGGACAGAGGAAGGAGCAGGAGGTTAGGAAGGGAGAGATAGTGTCTGTGATCCTCGGGTCACCACTCCTCGGATTGTGTCAGTTCAAGTTTAGAAGCTCCAACAACTTTCCCTGAATACGAATTCGCAACCTTTCGATTTACAACAGGTACCTACTTACTGCTACAGTAGGTGAACAGGGACCAAGGGGGCTAGGAATAGTGTCCAAACAACTTGCTCCTGCCTGCCTGTGTGATGTAGTCGTGGCCACAATTAGGTTAGGATACAGACACATCTGGCAAGTTAGTAACGCTGTACCCATACCGGAACACTCAGCATGTAAACTTTGTGATACACCTTTAAAGCACTATATTATTGAATGTGACACTGTCAAAGACTTCAGGCCACCTCACTTATTGTATCTTGAACTATGTCATTACTTCATTGAGGACATTACATTCTTGCTGTTTATCCCAAATTGGCTAGCTAGCTAGCCCACACTGATTAGTCTACAATTACAATATGACTCCAATGTATGCTGCTGGTAAATGTGTACTGTCAATGAACCAGAGTGAAAATAAGGTCGCCTCCCTGCTGCTGCTGCTGCTGCTGCTTCTGCGCCCTTCTAAGTCCCGTTTAAGTCCCCCACCCCAGGCCCCCGCAGTACCCCTTCACATCTACACCATTCAAAAACATTTACACTCAATTTGCACAGAGTGTTATCCTGCAAAACGTTGATGTCGTATATTTCTCTCTTTAAGTGATATCCTGTGGCTCCGAAAGGAGCCTGTTTGGTTAGGTTGTCTTGTGTGAACGAACCTTGGGTTCTTATTTCTTCTCTGTCTTCTTGGGGAGGAGCACAGCTTGGATGTTAGGAAGGACACCCCCTTGGGCAATGGTGACTCCAGACAGGAGCTTGTTCAGCTCCTCGTCATTGCGAATGGCAAGCTGAAGATGACGCGGATAATGCGGGTCTTCTTGTTGTCGCGGGCGGCGTTACCGGCCAGCTCGAGCACTTCTGCTGCCAGGTACTCCATGACGGCTGCAAGGTACACAGGGGCACCTGCACCAACACGCTCAGCATAGTTGCCTTTACGCAAGAGACGGTGGATCCTACCCACGGGGAACTGGAGTCCGGCCCTGCTAGAACGGGACTTTGACTTGCCCTTCACTTTGCCTCCCTTGCCGCGTCCTGACATGTTGCTGCTGCTGCTTTTCGTGATAGGAGTTAAATTTCCGCCCGCCACCTTGGTCTTTTATACCAAGCTCAGGATCAGGCCAGGTGGCCGTCTCGCGGACCCAACCAATGTAAGAGAGCCGTAGCTGCAGCCAGTCTGATCCTGAGCGGCCCGCTCGGTATATAAGGAAAAGTTAGTCGGGCCAGTTTTCAATTCTCTCGCTCCGCGCCACGAGTAACTGTGCCGCCATGCCTCCCAAAACTTCCGGAAAGGCTGCCAAGAAGGCTGGAAAGGCCCAGAAGGCCATTGCCAAGGGTGACAAGAAGAAGAAGCGCAGGAGGAAGGAAAGCTACAGCATCTACATCTACAAGGTACTGAAGCAAGTGCACCCCGACACAGGAGTCTCCTCCAAAGCTATGTCCATCATGAACTCTTTCGTGAACGACATCTTCGAGCGCATCGCTGCCGAGGCTTCCCGCCTGGCGCACTACAACAAACGCTCCACCATTACAAGTCGGGAAATCCAGACAGCTGTCCGACTCTTGCTGCCCGGTGAACTGGCCAAGCATGCCGTGTCTGAGGGCACCAAGGCTGTCACCAAGTACACCTCTTCCAAGTAAGAGGTTACTTGTGCACAACAAACACGCCATCCCACTACTACAACTTAATCGGCTCCATCGGAGCCACAGTTACATGTTAAAGAGACAGTTACCGACAGTGACATATTGAGAGGGAAATAAAAAAAATAAAATTATAATAATCTGCATTCTCTATTGGCGTAGAAACAGGACTAAATCGAAACATAATAAATAAATAAATAAATTCTGCGTGGAGTACTTTTACACCCACTGCAAAGTGACATACATGGAGTGTGTTTGGGCTTCATTTCTTGTTTGCAGCATGCCTATTTCATGTAAAAAAAAATTTTATTTTATTTTATTGTATGTTCTTTTATTTTATTTATTTCTTTACTTACTTATTCTTTATATATTTATTTGTTACTAGCTCTTGTTTGTTGCACCCACCCACCTCCCGAATTGATGACCTACTATACAATCGTACCTCCACGAATGTTACCAACTTACCGTTAGGCGATTTGGGTAACCGAAATTAACGCTCTCCGACCACCAACCATTTCGATTGTCATGAAAATTATCTTCAGAACAGTTCCTTGGCCCTGAGAAGGGCCGAGTTATAGATGTCTGGTAGGTTTTGTTGTGCTTTTTGTTTTTCCCCAAGGAAGAGGACTTAAGCACGCTCTCCGCGGATGCGCCGGGCCAGCTGGATGTCCTTGGGCATGATGGTAACGCGCTTGGCGTGAATGGCACACAGGTTGGTGTCCTCGAAAAGACCCACCAGGTAAGCCTCAGAGGCTTCCTGCAGAGCCATGACGGCAGACGACTGGAAGCGCAGGTCAGTCTTGAAATCCTGGGCGATCTCACGCACCAGGCGCTGGAAGGGCAGCTTCCTGATGAGTAGCTCTGTGCTCTTCTGGTAACGACGGATCTCACGAAGGGCGACGGTTCCGGGCCTGTAACGATGGGGCTTCTTGACACCACCGGTGGCTGGGGCGGACTTGCGAGCTGCCTTGGTGGCAAGCTGCTTCCGTGGAGCCTTGCCTCCAGTGGACTTGCGGGCAGTCTGTTTAGTACGGGCCATCTCGACGACGAAATAGTCAATACGGGCGGCCCGGTTGTTGTTGTTGTTGTATAGATTGTCGGACCGTTGTCCGACACGGGCCTTTGCCTATAGGCGGCCCGTTTGGTGGTTCCGGCTGGAGCTCCAGGAGCAGTCAGACCGGATTGGGATTGGAGGTGGTCCCACCTGCAGATTGGAGGGATACTGCAGGTTGCAAGTGTGAGCGGACCCCCGATCAGTGGACGCTTACCACCGGCCCCCACTCTTGGACGTGGTCAGCCTCGGAGTGGCGCGCCCCCCGAACTGGGGTCCGCACTTGCTGGGAGAGGATGCTTTCTAAGCTATCTGGGTGGTGGGTATCGTGTGATGACCCGGAGTAGGTGGTGAATGTGGTCTGTATGGGCCTTTCGGGTTAGAGTGGCTGCTGGTGTTGTGTGTGTTTCTTGGGAGATTTGAGTTCTGTTTCGGAGGCTTTGTGTGACCTCGCAATCGAGGAGATAGTGTTCAAGTGGGTTGGCTGCTGGCTCCTGACAGTAGGTGCATTCTATGACGTCGTTTCCGATCATCTGCCAGGAGCACTTGTACCCTAGTCGTAGTCGGTGAAGGCTGACTTGGGTTTGTCTTGGAGTTTTCTTGTCTGCGAAAGGTGGTTCCCCTTTTGTGGCCGCCAGGTACCATTTGGCTGATTGGGAACCAGCGTTGAGTGCGTGAAGGAAGCTCTTTTTGATGTGGAGCTTGGTAGTCTTTCTGAGGTGATTCTTGATCTGTTGCACACTTGCTGGAACTTGGATGTGTACGCTACTGGAACGTGTAGCTGCCTTGGCTGCTTCGTCTGCCACGTCGTTTCCTCCGATCCCTACATGACTGGGAATCCAGTGTAAGACGACTGGTCGGTTTTGGCTTTGGAATTCCTGTAGCTGCGCGAGGATCGAGGTGATGATGTGGACGTTGTCTCTTGGTTGACTGTGTTGCAGCGCTTGCATGGCCGATTTCGAGTCCGTGTGAATTATGACGGACTTGTTGTGTTGTGTTGCAGCGTGTTGTAGGGCCTTTGAGATTGCTACCAGTTCTGTTTGTAGGGTGGAGCAGTCGTTGGAAAGTCTCCATTGGAGGGTCTGACCTTGGGTGTAGAAGGCCGCTCCGGATCTATGATGTTTTGGGTCCACCGAGCCGTCTGTGAAGTATGATGCTGCATCAGCCGGTGTCTCGGTGGCTATGGCTTGGAGAGATATTTTTTTGAGGTCCTCTTTCTGGAGGTTGGCTTTACTGTCGCCGAGGTCGGTGAATTTGAGTGTGGCTGGTGGAGGGCTCCATGGTGGAGGAACGGTGTAACCATTGTCTCGTGTGTCTTGGTTCTTCTTGACGAGTGTTTCTGCTTGCAGGTGTCGGATGACCTCGCTTGCCTCGTGCGACCAGGTGGCCCCTCGCACTCTGTGGTCGAGGTGGAGGGAGGCACTGATTCGAATCTTGGCAACTGTGGGCTTGTCTGCTCTACAGATTTTGGCGAGGAGACCGGCTGTCACCTGCTTGACTCGTACTGCCAGGGGTGGTAGCTCGGTTTCCATTTGCAGATTGCAAATTCTGGTCCACATGGGTGCTCCGAGCATGGTCCTGAGAGCATTGTTTTGAATGACTTCTAGCTTAGCTATTTGGTCTTCTCTCAGTCCAATGAGTGCTGGAGCACTGTAATCTACCAGCGATCTGATGGCGGCTGTGTAGTAGGCTTTGAGCACATGAAGGTTTGCTCCTGCGGATTTGCTGGTGAGCGACCTCATTATATTGTGTCTGCTCTTCGTCCTGTGCCTGAGATACTCGAGTTGCGGCTTGAAGGCGAGTTTCTGGTCAAACCAGATTCCAAGACACTGGTGGGCGTTGGTCCAGACTACCGGCGTGTTTTGTATGGAGAGCGTCTTGTCTGGTGTGTCTGTGCAGATGGCCATCGCTTTCGACTTGGCTGGATTTATCTTGAGTCCAAGTCTGTTGCACTCCTCTTCTATAAGTTGGAGTGCGTGTTGCGTGTTGGCTAGTCTGTTCGATCCTCTTACTATAAGCTGTAAGTCGTCTGCATAGCATAGGAGCTTGGCTGTTTGTCTGAAGGGAAGTTTGACTAGATTTTCCATCAGGACATTGAACAGCATTGGACTGAGGATGCCTCCTTGTGGGGTTCCGTTTTCATGGACCCTGTAGCTTGAGGTTGCTCCCTGAAAGCGTACTCGTGCTTCTCTCTGTGTGAGGTAGTTCTGGATCCACCCCAGCAACCTTCCCTTGACGCCTTTTTTTGCGAGCGTAGTTGTAATGGCCAAAGGATTTGCTAGTTCGAAGGCTTTCTCCAGGTCGAGGAAGACCACCAGAGCTGGTTTGTTGTCCACTGTGCTGAGTATCTCGGCGATGTTGTTGCCTGTGCCGGTGTTCTCGGTGTAAGCAAAGATGTGAGGGTGTGGGCTGCCTACTTTCCACTTGAGTCGGTTGAGAGCCATTCTTTCTCCGGTCTTCGCTATGCAGCTGAGAAGGGAGATGGGCCACGGTTTGTCTGGTTCTCTGGGCTTTGGAATGGGCTGTATATCTGCCTTCTTCCATTCCGGTGGGAGTCTTTGTGCTGTCCACGAAGCATTGATGGCTTGCAGCAGAGCCTCGTGTCCGGCTGTACCGGCATGAGAAAGCATGGAGTAGGTTATCCTGTCGGCCCCTGGAGCTGTATCCTTGCTTCGTTTTAGCGACTTCTGGAGTTCTTGCTGGTTGAATGGTCTGTCAGTGTCATCTTCGCTGTTGCAGGCCTCTTCGATCATCTGGAGTCTGACCTGTTGCAGACGCCGTTGTGTCTCCTCCGCCTGTCTCGGGAGGTTCTTCGTTGCTGCTCGGTCAGAGAACAGTTTTGCAAGTCTCTCGGCTTCCTCTTCTGGGTTGGGATGAGTTGGTGGTGGTGGTGTTGCCTTCCCAGATGCCCTTCGGATCTGGGCCCACATCTTGCCAAGTGTGGTGTGCTCGTTCAGTTCGGAGCACCACTTGAGCCAGCTTGCGTTTTTAATTTCTTCCTTCTCTTCCCTGGTATCCTTGACTATGACTTGCAGGAGATGTCTGTTTGTTGCCGTGGGATGTCTCCTGTAGTTTCTTCGGGCCATGTTCACTCTGTGGTTGAGTTCTTTCACCCTGGGACAGTAGTACCAGTAATCATTGTACTGTCTTGATGTGGGTTTTGTTTTTGGGATAGCCTCTTCTGCCGCTAGGTGAAACGCCTCGACCAATTGGTGGTGGAGGGTTGTCTCATCCGCGGGTGCTGCGCCGGCCGGCTGTGATTTTTTGCGCCACTTAGCCAGGTGTTTCTTGAAGAGTCCCCAGTCTGCCTTTTGAGTGTTGTATCTCCATCTCGGGGGGGGTGGAGTGGGGAGTTTGTTCACCTTCAGCGTTGTTAGGGTGGCGAAGTGGTCACTGGTCAGCGTGGGGTGTATCTGCCAGGAGGCCGAAGGCTGTAGTGCACTGGAGACGAAGGTTAGATTTAGCCTTCCTCCCCTAGTGTGGGTGGGCTCTCCGGTGTTCAGGAGGCAGATCTCGGGTGTATCTTGAAAGGTGGTGTATAGGTGTAGGCCGTCTTCATTTGTGGGGCTTGCCGAGCTTAGGAAGGGATGATGTGCGTTGAAATCCCCTCCTATGAGTGTGGCGTGGTCGGCGGCCGAAGCAAATAATTGAGTAACCTCCAGTGAGCCCCTTGGGTTCTTGTAGATGTTGTGAACAGTTAATTCTCGTTCTTGGAGGGTTACTTTGACGGCCTGTGTCTCGATGTTTTCCCCACATGGAAATTGCTGCGTGACATCGGCGGAGGGTATGCTTGACTTGACCAAGATCATACATCCTCTTGTTGACGCCTGCGTGAAATGCCTCCTGTATGTCTTGTAACCGCTGAATTTGAAACAGTGGTGTTCTTGTAGAAGTGTTTCTTGTAGGAGTATGATGTCAAGCTTGTCTTTGGCTGCTGCTTCTTGTAGGAGGTGTTTCTTGTTTTTGATGCCCTGAGCATTCCATGTTAGGATGTTCAGGGTGCTGACGTTTTCCACCACTGTTTCATCGGGGACTTCTGGTGGTCCTCGATGGAGATGTCCAAGTTCGATTCCAACTGAATCAGGTCCATGTCTTCGTGTTCTGTGGTTTTTGCCTTCTGGGCCGTGGTTCGGTTCAGGGGAGTTGAAACGTCCAGTTTCTTTCTGGGAGCTGTCGGTATCTTGGGAGCTGTCGGTGTCTTGGGTTCTCTGGTGGCTTTCTTCGGTGTAGAGTGTACCTCGGCTGTTACTCGTGTGCGGACCGGCGTGGCTTCCTCCACTGAGGTGGCTGGAGCTGTGGCGACTTGCCCGAGGACGCTCCCCATGAGTATTTGGAGCTGTGTGGGTTGGATCTTGTGGCCCAGTAG
>NW_024710650.1:0-18460 GCF_018991925.1 Homarus americanus | reverse complement strand
TCAGGATAACGTGTACTGGTATCCATAACTGTGAGTAGGAATTGATTTCCCTTCTTAGTCTTTGGTAATGGGCCCACACAATCCACAACAATCTTTTCAAATGGTGTAGAAAATACTGGGATGGGCTTAATGGGAGCTGTTGGTATACTTTCATTTGGTTTACCTACCATTTGACAAATATGACAAGATTTTAGGTACTTTGACACATCCTTCCTAAGTCCAGGCCAGTAATAGTGTTGGAGGAGCTTTTTATATGCTTTCAGGATTCCCAAATGTCCTGAAATACCATCATGGGCAAGGGCAATTAATGCTGGTCTGACTGAGGAGGGAATTACCACTTGATGTATTTCAGACCACGTGTCTAGATGGGTAAGCTCAGGGGGTCTATAGGCCCTTATCAAAACCCCTTCCTGATAATAAAAACAAGGAAGGGTGTTAAAATCTTTACCCTCAACTGCCGCATGATGAAGTTTATTCAAAGATGGATCAGATTGTTGGGCTTTAATGAGCTCATCCTTACTAATGGTCTTATTGTACAGATCTTCTGTGGGTAGGAAGATATTGGAGGTGGTTTTAGATGAAGAGGACCCATTTCGCACACTCTGTGACTGGGTGACAGCACAAGATGGGAAAAGGTGAGGACTAGTTTCTTCAAGGTCAGTGGTGGAGTTGACAGGTAAGGGAGAGTCGACTGTGTTTATGTTGGGAACCATTAGATCTCCTACTAAGTCATTACCCAATAATAAATGAATGCCGCTCACTGGCATTGGATCTTTCCTAACGGCTACTTGCACTTCCCCAGTAATCAAGGGACATTGGAGGTGCACTTTAGCTAAGGGATGGGAAGAATTGGATGAGAGATCTGAAATTAGAACACTCTCATTAGTAAATGCTGTAGATATATCAGGAATGACGTTAAACAGGAGGATAGATTGTGTTGCACCCGTATCACGTAGTATACAAATAGGGAAAGAACGAGACCCCCTCTCTGGTTGAAATTTTTCCCTCATAGGTGAATGAAGAGAAGAGATCCTGATGGGGCCTTTCCACATTGGTGGTTGCTATTGGTTTGAATTTGGGATCCAGGGAACGCATTCTTAGAAGTTCTATTCTTTGGGTGTTTATGCATCGATCAAGTAGCCTCGGTTTTTACAGCAAGAACAATAAACTTGGTTTCATCAGGGTGGTAGGTGGGACCCTTTGTTCACCAATTACGTCCCCATGTTATCATCAGAGGAGACCCAACATGGAAAAAGGGCCCACGTTCCCTACCGGCCCAGGTGACTCCACCTGTGGCGTAAGATCAAATAGCCCAAATTTATCCTCCAGACGCTTCCTCCACAGGGCAAGATGAAATGTAGCCCTGTTTCTTCCAATTGTGACTACCAAGTTTAACAGTCCGAAATGAAGGTCTCTGTAGCCTCTAACCACTTCTTGAAAAACCTAAGCTTTTCTTGAGCAAACTCAACAAAGGTGTGTGAAAATGTTTTGGTTAGTTTACGAAACTTCTGCCGGTATCTATCTGGCATGATAGCATAAGAGGTGAGGATATTCTTTTTTACGTTATCATAATCATCAGTCTGGTCTAAACAGTTATAAACTCTACGAGCCTTACCACATAATTTAGGAACTAACACCGACACCCACTGGTCCTTAGGCCACTCATTCTTCCCGGCAATTTTCTCAAAAGTCCTAAATGACCCGTCCATATCGGATTCATCAAACTCGGGAACAGGGGAAGAAGCATTAGCAGGGTTAAAAGTAGCTAGTCTCTCTTTTAATGCCACTTCTTTTGATTTAAACTCCGATGTTAAGGTGACTTCTGTATCTTTCACCTGTAGTTCTTTCAGTCTAACCTCCTGCTCCAACTTGGCCGGTTCCGACTTTTCCTCATGCTCCAACTTGGCCTGTTCCAACTTTTCCTCATGCTCCAACTTGGCCTGTTCCAACTTTCCCTCATGCTCCAACTTGGCCTGTTCCAACTTTTCCTCCTGCTCCATCTTGGCCTGTTCCAACTCGAGTTCTTTCATTTTGATTTGGAACTCGAACCTAGCTCGTTCTAGTTCTAAGGCGTCTACTGTTTGTGTTTTTTCTTGAGGGCTAGCCAGAACCTGAGGCAAATTCTGAGTGTGGAGGGGTGGTGGATAGTGGTTGAAGTATCTTGGACAGGGGCGTTAATTGGTCAACAGCGGATTCTTCTAAAACTTCTTGTTGAACCAACATTTCAATTACCTGATTTTTTAACATTTCCTTAGTCATTTGCTGTGAATATGGGATATTGTAATAGGTGGCTATACTTTTCCATTCTTTCTTCAGGATATTAACACGTAATTTAGCTACGGAAGGATTTTCAATAAAATCCTGGAGATCAAAACCTGAGGTGGCCATTGTTAAGAAAACTAGATAAATTAACTAATGGCCAAAAAGATAAGATAAGTGGATTACCCTAGAAAATATCACGGCAGTGGATAACCAGAAAGTCCCGGAAACTACCCAAGTTATACCTAGGGAAATTACACTCATGAATATTGTTCTTCTGATAAGATCCTTAGATAAGGATAAGAGACTTGGAAAGATACTTGAAACAGGAAGGGCGTATTACGGCATTAATATATAGATCCGGATAAACAACCCTTGAGTTACTTTATTATTGACCCCGAATGAGATAATGAGAAGAACAATAATTGAGGCTTTATAATTATGGGGTCCTGGTAGAGAGGGGCATCCCAAGTTATCACTTCACCCTAAACTAGTTACTATGGAACAGCCTACTCTGGAGCGAGGGTACAGCATTAAACAGATCCGGATTCTTCCCTACACTCGATAAGACTTACTACACGACTGCCTACGTGTAATAACAGGTAAGCCTTATGACACTCGGAACCTAATATCCTACGTCTGTCACTGTTACTGTACGATAATACCAATATATGCACACACATATGAAGGGAACTTTAAACCACTGTAAAGCAATTGTGAACAGAAGTGACTGGGAGGAATAATTAACAAGGAGTAACAAGGGGGGTAGAAATATGGCACTTAAGGTCGGGTCCTGTCACGGTCGCCATTTGTTACGAGTTGGGGATTTAGAATATAGTTAAAAGTCTACCCAGATCCCAACAGGCAACAACAATAAAAAAACTTAAATAAACAAAGACATTCGGACTATAAAAGGGTAGACAAAGGATGCGAGTTTTTGTTGTGTATAATAAAGTACCATAAATTCCTTAACAAAATATACAGCTTTCTATAATTTACCCTTAACCATACTTAACCTAAACATACGCAACATTGGCTTAACAGTATATACATATTTACACAACATACAACAATCTGAAGCAAGTGGAGGTGGGAGGCAATATAGGGTTACAAATACGCAAGTGCGGTGCTGAGGTGTCTGACGAGTAAGGCTGAGTATTGAAGAAGATGGTAGGTAGTCACTGTGCCGTAGGTTTCCAGGATAGGTGATCCTAGTGTGGTCACCTCCCAGAGTGAACTGAACTCTCCTCGATCCGGAGCTGATGTGGAAGACTTGGAGGAGGTGATGCAACAACCAGGATATGGAGAAAGGAAACCCGGGTTGGTGACTAATACTAGTCATACTCGGGTTTCATCCCTAGATGGCGTTGCTCGGTAGTGCTGTATAGTTAGATCATGACAATAGATGGCGTGGTTCGTAATAGTATCATGATACCCCTACCAACAATACCAACACAACTCACATACCACGATATCGTATCACTCACATACCACAATACCGTATCACTCACATACCACGGCACCATACAGCCAGTCATTTGCCCTGTAATTGCGTTAAGGGAAGATAATGAATTAGTGGTGCTGTTTTGTGTCAGTGAGGGAGAAAAGAAGGGGGAGGAGGTGTGGAGAGAGATGGGTGCTGCCCCTCCTCCTCCACCACTGATTTTAGACGCTGGCTGGCAGATCTCCCTCTCTCTCTCTCTCATATATATATATATATATATATATATATATATATATATATATATATATATATATATATATATATATATATATATATATATATATATATATATATATATATATATATATATAGTTAAATTAAAGGGAAATTAAACCTAAAAATCCTTCCAAGAATTCCCTTTTTTGTGTGGTAACTTAAGTGAGTCAATTAGATGCATTCTATTAATTTCCAGTTTAAGGTATTAAGATTTTTATTAACAAACCTCCAGTGAAAGATTCCAGGACAATGATACAATACCGATCTCAGAAATAGTTATTAAATCTTACTTTTCGGGTTTATAACTTAGACGCCTTCTCAGCTCCCCATTCTCAGTTCTTTCATTGATCTCTTGTTGTTTACATTCAGTTTTCTTATTTTTATTCATTTATCTTTTTTTCTGTCTGGTTTTCTCACGATTCATTTTATTATTAATTTATTGCTTCTCGACGTCTGGTTTTGTAATATTTCACTTTCTGTGACATGCAATTAATTAGTGAATACCAGATAATTTTGATGTCACTAAAATAAGAAAAGCTTGAGATAAAAGAAAAGGGAGACGTGAGTGACGAACAGTGGTAAAATTGATGTCATCAAAAATTTCCTTATAATTGTATGTTCTTTCATACATCTTGCACATTTGAAAAAATGAGTCGGTTTAAAAAGTTATTTTATTTCCGGATCTTATTTTCTGTCGGCGCAGTTTGTATATTGTTACGCCGTCTCTTAATTTACTCTAATAACCAGGTTCTAGGCATAACCAAACAAAAAGAAAGTGAAGTAAATCAAAGGAGAATAAAAATAAATAAAGTAAACCTTCAAGATTTAAATTAAATTAAATATTAACACAATAAAGAGCCTCGTAGGCTGTCACAACAAATTGATTCACTATCGAAACTTTTAAGACACAAATGATACTAAAACATCAAAACATCAAAAGAATAAAAATAAAGCATTGGATTACGTTAACACTGCACAAACATATAAAATAACTAACACTGAAATTAACTAACGTGAAACAACATTGAATTATTTAAATGTAACTGAGCAAACACTGATGGACATATAAGAGACATAAATAGGTACTCACATAGATATACCACATTGGTGGTGACAGGAACAATCACAGAAATAAAATGAAGTATAAGTAACAGGTGACAAGTGTCACTCAAAAGAACGTGAACTGAATGACAAGGAGGACTGGACTGAACTCCGTATACAGGTGGACTACTATATATATGGTAGGTTCCCGCCAATGCGACCAGCCAGTGAAACATGGGTCGTTTAACGATGCAGATGGCCGTTAGAGAAACATTGCTTGTTACAATACTAAATGAAGAAATAAGATGGGCTTGAACAAATAATAACAGTTAAAACCTTAACAGCACAGGGTAAGGTGACTAGATTATATAATAGTAAATATATCACGTCATTACAGGAATAACATGGAACAACATGGAATCATGTTATATAAAAAAAAAATACGACACGGTCGTAACAATATATATATATAAATATATATATATATATATATATATATATATATATATATATATATATATATATATATATATATATATATATATATATATATATATATATATATATACATATATATATATATATATATATATATATATATATATATATATATATATATATATACATATATATATATATGTATGTATATATATATATATATATATATATATATATATATATAAGGTATATATATATGCAAGTAAATCACTGTAGGTGCTGTGATTCAGGTATATGCTGATAAGCACAAGGAAAAGAAATGAGTCTTCTGTTGTGGGACTGGCCAGGGCAGGTACTCACCCCAAAGCATAGAATTACACGAAAGCGCTTCGGGAACTTCGTGTTTCTTTCTTCTTGTGGTTATCAGTATATATATATATATATATATATATATATATATATATATATATATATATATATATATATATATATATATATATATATATATATATATATATATATATATATATATGTATATATATATATATGTAGCAAGAACAGAGCAGCAAGCTCCCATAGCAGGGATATGACACACACTTGTAATTTTCTCTTCTTCATTTACTCTAGAAATTTCCAGAGGAAGGAAAAGCTGGGACCTAGAAAGACATAACCAGTCTTTATACATTATACATACAAAACAGTCATCAACTGTTGTCATAGTCACATTTGTAGGAACTAAATAGTGCATAATAATAAGCCCAACCCACCAGCATAACAAGGGGTGGATGCTTGGTGCCAACTCACTCAGGGGTGGCGGGAGATGAGTGTCTCTAGAGCAAATGCCGATATTAGTCTTATTCTGGCTTACAAACTACCTCCACGCGTTCAACACATTCTTCGTATAACACTCACTATGCTCAACCTATCAAACACACCCTAATAGAGCTAAAAATAATGGAACACACCGGTTGCTACCACGCCTTCTCGTAATGTAAACAATCACGAGGTGCATCCTCAAAACATTTGCGGGACTGTATCTCTTTGTTTACCTTGTAACTGGACTTACAGTCTCCGATCGGTATACTTAAAACAAATATTTGGCAGTGAACTCCGTAAGTGAGCCTGTAATCTAGTCCATAACTTACAGAACCTCTTTAGATGCTGCAACACTCTCAACCCGGATATAGTAGTCACTATTTCCCGATTGCATAAAAAATATTAGTAATATATGTTGTAATAAAGCTTGTTTGACTTGTTTTATCATAGAATAATGAAGAAAATGTTTTGTACATCAACATACTAAAATATAATATTTCAGTTTGTCTTTTTCGTACTTTTTTTTTACGATAAGAAGAGCCTTGAGTGTTTATAATTGTAGCATAATGGAACAGACGCATCTTTCGCCTTCTTACAACTTTTCAATATTTTTTACCAAAACAGAAGGTTTGTTTGTTAGAGTACAAATATGTTTTATGACTGAGTAAACTTGCAGATAGACCTTATTAATGTTGTATAGCCGTAAATATCCCTAAAGAATGAAAGCCAAATATGAGGTCAAGTGAACACTCATGCCTAGACTTCGCCTTGTTTTTTGGATATTCCACCAATAGCCTACGCCTATTTTCTTATGTGTATGGCTTATGATAACATGAAAGGCTCTACATGTCCATAGGCTAGCCAAAATGAAATGATATTGGGCATAAATTATAGATTGAAATTAACTTGTTTAAGCTAGCGGCCTATATAACTGCTTTTTCAGTCTTAGCCAAATAAAATTTTAAACTTGGGGGCTTAGTTAATTTAGTTAGAACACGAACAAAAGAGGAAATTATACCAATAGGTTAGAGGTTAGGTTAGGTTAGGTTTTGTTTTGTTTTGTTTTGTTTGGTTTGGTTTGGTTTGGTTTGGTTTGGTTTGGTTTGGTTTGGTTTGGTTTGGTTTGGTTTGGTTAGGTTAGATTAGGTTAGGTTAGGTTAGGTTATGTTATGTTATGTTATGTTATGTTATGTTATGTTAGGTTTTGTTAAAGAATGTGTACGTGGCAAATTTGGTGAGTGTCAGGCTGGAAGTGAGACACTTTGTATAGCAGCTATCTTAGGCTTTGTTCCAGTCTTTCCATCAACAGTAGCTTAAGGTAGAGTATTAATTTTAGAAACTGAAAGGCTAATGCGATTTAGTTTCAGGATTTCATTATTGATTTTTTTAGGTGAACTTCAAGCAAATTCAGACCAAATTACCCGAACATTGAAAGGAAAACACCAGGGTGTAGGCTAAATCAGTAGTATAAGAGAAGTGATTGGTCATTTAAGTTAGGCAAGGCTATTTGAAGTAGCCCAGAATAAGGCTATCCTAATCTAGCTTATGTGTCTTGCCATAGGCCAGCATTAGGCCAGGGGTTAGCAACCCAAATTCTATTACGGGTAAAACGCCAACTGCAGTCTGATCTCTGTTAGCCGGAACAATTGGTGAAGAGCACTTCCATGAATGAGAATTTTCCAGGTAACGAGACGATTCTCTCAAATCCAGAAAAAAATCTCTCATCCCCAGAATGTGTCTGGTAATGGAAATATACCCATTACAACATCTCTCAAACACAGAAAATTATCCCCCATCTTCGGAATTTTCCTTGTTCCGTAAAAATTTTCTCGGTTATCTGGGAAAATTTTTTCATAATTTTCCGAAAAATGAGCAACTCTCATTTTAATTTCCAAAGCCATAAATTACCGGAAAATTCCTACTTTGGGAACGATTTTGAGGGATTCTGGCTTACAGAGATAATACTACCTAATAAAATGAACATAGGTCAAAAGACTCTACGGCTGCTGAGAATGCTGCTGTTCCTGCCAGAAAGCGGCTTCAAATGTGAGTATTTGACAGACAAGAGACAAGAGGATGTCTTTTAAATACTTTTAACACTATTAATTACTTTCCTACTAAGCCATTTTATTCATTTTAAAATGTGTACAGATAATTTAGTACACTGTGCATTTTTCAGTGTTTTTCCCCTAAGAGCCAAGCAAGACCTTCTATTCTAGGCCTATTGATAAAACTTGGAATAAGTTAGTAGCAACATAAAAACACTACTGTAACAAACAATTTTGTGAAGCATTTTTGCTAACCATCCCCGTATAACCCCATTTTTATTGCATAATTTCTTTCCAGCAGATTGATGCTGCTACAATTTGACCTCCTTTTTTTTTGCCCTGCAATGGAGTTGATTTTAGCTTTTCTATATGATCGAGTTTTACGACGTGAACGAAGGTATCGGGACTCTTTAGATCTCATAAATATAAGCGATGAAGATCTACTTAGATACTAGAGGTTTCCTCGACGTCTGAAGAATTAGACCCACTTTTAAGGCAGAGAACGACAAGCTCTCATGCTGTTCCCACACACACGCAAGTGTTATTAGCCTTAAGATTTTACGCAAGTGGAACCTTCCAAAATGTACTTGGTGATACAGTTGGTCTTACCCAATATAGTGTCAGTAGAATTATTAGAGATGTGACCCAAATTCTCTCAGATAGGGCAAGAAATTAAATAAAGACGCCAACAGGTGCTGTAGAAATAGCAAGAACTGTGCTTGGTTTTGCCAGAATAAGAAGCTTCCCAAGAGTCATTGGTGCAGTTGATGGAACACACATACCCATAAAAGCACCAAGTGAAAATGAAGGAACATATGCAAACAGAAAACGATACCACTCTCTCAGTGTGCAAGTAGAATGTAATGCCGACTGGTTGATCACAAGCTACAGCATCAAGTATCCAGGTAGTACACATGACGCCTTCATCTGGGCCAACTGCTTACTTCGCCCTCGCTTTGAGGATGGTGATTTTTTAGATAATTATAAGCTTGGTAAATTTATATTGTACGGTTAAGATTTTTCCCATTTTTAGCCAATCATTGTGCCTAGGTGTAACAGAGCCTCGAATGCTCTGTGGGCCTAGGTCTAAGCTCTAGCCTAAGCCAAGTGTCACTTACTTAACCGCTCAGTCCATGATATATCATACATTTGCAGACTGAAGGAACGATACACTATTTAAGCGAGGTTTAACCTTGCATAGCGACTAAATTTGACCTCACTGACCATAGCCTATGCTGCGCCTAATAACTTCCCCCAAAACAAGCTAAGACACTTGACTACACACACATAATTAGTGCCCATCACTTAATTTCTTTATTAGGCTTACAGTTGGTTGTTGAAGAAAGGTTACAATAATGGTGCTGTAGGGCTACTTGTCTAGGTTTATATGGAAGCAATATTAGGTTATATTTTTTGTGGTTATAGGTAGAAGAGTGGTCTGTGGGAGTAAGTTCCCCAAGGGCATTTTAGCTTTTTATATATATTTTGGATTATATTTCATATTTAGCTAGATTTTTTTTTTAATTATTCCTGTTATTCCAGGTGACAGTGGGTACCCATTAGAGCTTTTCATCATGACACCATTCGGAAACCCCTCAACACCTGCAGAGGAGAGGTGGAACTGATATTTAGGGGAAAGGAAGAAGAGAAATTAAAGAATATCACTATCAGAAAAGAGGATGTTCTTAAGAGGATAAATAAACTAAAGAAGACAAAATCTCCATTGCCTGATGAAATTTTCCCTCGAGTCTTGAAAGAGTGTAGGAAACAGACTAGCGGACCCCTCGTAAATTTATTTACAAAAGCATTAGACACCGGAGTTGTGCCAGACTTGTGGAAACAGGCAAATGTAGTACCCATATTCAAAAAGGGAGACAGAGCGTCAGCTTCAAATTACCGGCCGATCAGTTTGACGTCAGTAGTGGGGAAATTTCTTGAATCAATTATAGCAGATAGCATCCGATCGCATTTAGAGAAAAGCAAATTAATCTACGACTCTCAACATGGGCTTACAAAGGGAAAATCTTGTCTAACAAATCTACTGACGTTTTTTAGGAAGATCTTCGAGGTAGTAGATAATGACGAAAATTACGATGTTATTTACTTAGACTTTAGCAAAGCATTTGACAGAGTACCGCACTAGAGGCTTCTGAGAAAAATTAAGGCTCATGGTATCGAGGGGAAAGTTTTAAATTCGATAAAATCATGGCTCACCGATAGAACGTAGAGGGTCAGCGTAGATGGTGTTAAATCTGAGTGGGGCCACGTAACCAGTGGGGTTCCCCAGGGGTCAGTACTAGGCCCACTCTTGTTCATAATCTACATAAACGATCTAGATACTGGGATCAGCAGTGACATAAGCAAGTTTGCGGATGACACCAAAATAGGGCGGCAGATTAATTCAGGGCAGGATGCAAATGCATTACAGGAGGATCTAAATAAACTGCAGGGGTGGTTGAAAAATGGCAAATGAAATTCAACACCAGCAAGTGCAGCGTACTTAATATTGGAAGAACTAATACTGTCAATGTATACAGCCTAAACAACATCAACCTAGAGAAGTCGACTTGTGAAAGAGACCTAGGGGTACTTGTAAGCCCGGACCTACGGCCTAGAAAACAGTGCGTTAATGTTCGAAATAAGGCAAACAGAGTATTGGGTTTTATATCTAGAAGTGTAAGTAATAAGAGTGCAGAGGTCTTATTGCAACTAATTTTGCGCTACTCAAGCCGCACCTCGATTATGCGGTTCAGTTCTGGTGCCCTTATTATAGAATGGATATCAATTCACTAGAGTCGGTGCAGCGAAGAATGACGAAAATGATTCCTGGACTTAGAAACCTTTCATATCAGTATAGGTTAAAGAAACTAAACTTGCATTCCCTAGAAAGACGAAGAGTGCGGGAGATATGATAGAAGTATTTATGTGGTTGAAAGGAATCAACAAAGGGGATATAGATAATGTTCTTATAATATCCGAGCAGGACAGGACTCGGAGCAACGGATTTAAGTTGGATAAGCTTAGGTTTAGGAGGGAGATAGGAAGGAACTGGTTCACAAATAGGGTGGTGGACGAGTGGAACAAGCTTAGTAACTTTGTAGTAAGTGCTGGAACGCTGGAAAGTTTCAAAAGGAGGCTGGATGATAGAGAGTGGTAGTAACTCTCGACAGGAGCTGCCATGCATACTGCATAGGCCAACCGGCCTATTGCTCACTCCTTATTTTCTTATGTTCTTATGTTCTAAGTCGTACCAAAATGCGAGTGGTTGTGGAGCAAACTCTTGGGATCCTAAAATCAAGATTTAGATGCCCTCACCATTCTGGCGGATCACTTCAATACGGTCCTGTCAAATGTAACAAATTGTAATTGCATGTTTCCTTCTCACAATTATAGTGTAATGAGAAGGGTACCACTTCCCCGTGACATGGTCGAGAATGATGGAGGGATAGACAATCCAGCTGTAGGTGTTGCCAAAGCAGGGACAGGCCAAGCATTCACAACCAATATAGTTTGTAATTGGTTTAATTAATAAATTAAAAGCACATATCAATTCACTGATATTTTTCTGCTCTAAGTCTTAGAATTATTTTTTTATTACAGTATACAGAGGTAATGCAAATAAAACTTACATTGATTTCACTTTTATTTTCAATATACTGTACAAAATAAAATTAACTTCTTCACAAATAAATAAAGAAAATAAATCGGCTATCTTTTATCTTCTTATGATAAACATTTGATATATGAAAATACAGTATCAACTATATTCTTGAGCAAAATTGATTACAATACGGTATACTTTTAATATTACTAAATACCCAAGGCACTCAAGTTCTGAAGAAAAAAATCATTATATAAAACATATTTGAGAACTTTAAACACTAAAAAAATATTGCAACTATTTCCTTCTTACAAACTACACCTTTGGACATGGTTCACCACATCCTTCTGAAAGAATAATACAACTACTGGTAATTGTTTCAAGCTTTAAGATTTAAAAATGGAATACAGTATTATTTTCATATGTCTAAAATTACTCTAGGAACTCTCAGGAATAGAAGGTAGCTGCATCAAAACCCGTATATTAAAAGAAACTTGTAACAAAATACTGTACAACTATAAGTAATAAAGAAAACAAAATAGCAAACTCTTGGCTTCTTAAGCTATACAATTTAGCATGAATCCGCACATCCTCCTGAAAGATCCAATGCAACAACTTGCTCTATGGAGAAGTTCATATGTGTGGTAAATAGCAATGATTACAGTAGGCTGTTGGTGAAATTGCAACAGTATTTCAGTTGCAACCTACTTGATTTATAACCCTTAAATATTCACTAATCAATAAAGCAAGTTGAACTGGAAAATAACTACGTATTACATAATAAAGGAACATTTAAAAAATAAAATTAGGTACATGATTCTGGTTTCAAAGCTATACATTTGATTATGGTATGAACTTTTACCCAAAGCCTTGGTAAACAATATCCGTATGAGCGCTGCAACACATGTTAATAGTTTACAAGTGTGTGTCTTTCACTTATCTTTGTGTTTTGAACTCACTTATGGAGAGGTAAATATTCCTGTTAAATTCTCATGACTAGTATAGGGTGCAAGTGAAAGTTACACAATTATTTAACATGCCCTCTCTTGTTTCATAACAATCACTCAAAGGAAAAATTATAATAAGTGTGATGACTTTTCAGCTACGCTATTATCACAGTTACCAAAAGTAAAGGACTTCTCGAAGTAAACAACTACACATACTCATACCCTAAACACAAACAGTATCATGGGGTAGGATTTTTCGACTGCACAGTTTTTGCAATGGTTTGCAGTGCAGATGCAATGCACTCGGTGTTAGCTACAAATTTAACCATGTTGGATGAAATTTTGTCAGTGTTAGTTGCAACTTCCTGAACAAATTTAACAAGCTCTACCAAACTGTCCCTCATTTGTGACTGAACCTGAAGCACCTCCGTAATAAGATTTGCATCTTTTAGGGCAGAAGGGGTTCGTGGCCTGCTGCTCCTACTATAACTTGTATTTGAAATGAAACTGGTTCATCAGTGGGATCACCAGTTACAGTTGACCTAGTCTGGTTATCATCAGCCGTGGCAGAAGGGGTATGAGACCTACTTCGCTGTTCCGTGGTAGCAGCAAGAGGTTTACGAGTCTTGCTTGAGCTACATCTTTCTTCAATAGATGTTCTGAATGATGAAGATTCCTGAATGTTTTGATATGATGAAGTTTCAGGTTCTAAAAGCCCAATGGGTACTGCTATACCATGTTCCTGTATATCCTCAGTCAGCACGATGATTAAAGAATCCTCTTTCTCTTGAACGGGCCTAAACATAGATTCTTCTCTTGAATGAAGAGCCATAAACCTAAGTCCTGATGGTCTGGGGGTTTGTTCTTTTTCTTCATCTGGAAAAAAAAATAGAATAGCTTGATTTAGGTCTATGTTTAGGGTATGCTTGAAAATATTAATTAAAAATATGTTTCAGTTTATAGAAAAAAAATTGTCTGAAAAATAGTGTTGACCATCCCAAAAAAGGTGTAAAAAATGTTGTTTTAAGTGTAAATATCAACTAAATAAAACTTGGTTACAATATTATTGGTGGATTTTATTATAATATAGAACATTTAGCTACAGACGGTAATTTCTTATATTTTTACTTCTCAATTTTGTTCAATTAAAATATGATTTATAACAACATATAATATCGTCTAACTTAGGGAAGCAATAAGCCAGTTAAAAATTAAATCAACTAACTAACGTTGTTCAATTTAAAATAAAATATACACAAATTCAGTGAATTTCAAAAGTAAGATTTAACCAATAAACTGAAATTAGGGCACCAAAAGTATTTTTTTTAAATAAAAACAGGGACAGAAAAGAACAAAATATATCCGAGGGTTGGAAAAGTATATTGAGTGAATTACCATCAATAGGTTCTTCATTTTCCAAAATCCCTGGAATCCCATGTATAGAGGCTGGATCTAAGAGCTGAAGAACAGCTTCTTCAATTGCAGTGCATGTTGTTTCAATTTGGGGGCCGCCTCCTTCAAGAGAGAGAAAAAACTTACAAACCTTTTTACTGTGAGCTGTGGTTACATACACTGCTGCTACTATGTTATATTCTTACTTCACTTTTTTACTTACTTTTATCCTCTTCACCACTGATCGGCTCGTTAGCCGCTTGGGCGATAGATCACGTCTCTATTAATTTTCTTTTTCTTTTATCCTCTTCACCAAATGATCGACTCTTTAGCCGCTTGGCGATTGGTCACGTCTCTGTTACGTACTGTTGGCAAGTATTGGGCATGCACCGGCTCCTGAACGTACCTGAACTTACTTCAGTGTTGGACAAGTCTGGTCCTGAAAGAGCTCACACTCGGTGTCGTCACAAAACTTTCTGGTAGATTGTTCCAAGAGTTCACAACTCTCACTCCGAAAAAGTTTGCCCACGCAGTTTTCTGCATTTGCGGCTTCTTCAATCTTGAGCTGTGACCCCTTGTGGGGCGATCGCCCGTCAGCTCCAAGTAAGGACACTCGACTGAGTAGTGCCTCTTGAGATTCTTATACACCTCAATTAGCTCACCCCTTGCCCGTCTGTAGTATAAGCTAGGCAAGTTCAGGCGCTCCAATCTCTCAGGGTAGCTGAGGTGCCGAAGTGCAGGCACCAGTCTGGTGGCCCTCCTTTGAACATTTTCAACCAACTGACAGTCCCTAGCATATCTCGGGGACCAAACTGGGTGACAGTACCCCAGATGGAGAAGCACTTCACTCTTAAAGATCGTTACGAGGGATGGACCGTCTAGATATCTGAACGACCTTCTTATAAGACCCAATAATTTATTTGCCTGATTTACCTTCTTCTCGCCACGGCCTGAGAACTTCAGCTCATTGTCAACATACACACCTAGGTCCTTCTCACATTCAGTCTCAAATAGTGCAGTTTCTTCATCCCATTGGGACATATGATACGCCTCCTTACCGTTGGTACGCCCCAGGTGCATCCTCTTACACTTCGTGACATTGAATCTCAGCAGCCATTTCTTCGACCATTCTTGGAGCCCACAGAGGTCCTTCTGCAGCTCTTCACAGTTCGCGTGGTTCTTAATTTCCCGAAATAACTTGGCGTTATCGGCAAACATTTGTATGGAGGAGTGTACAACGTCAGGCATGTCATTTATGAAACAAACAAACAACAGCGGGCCGAATACACTGCCTGTGGTACCCCGCTTGTGGCAGGTACGGATGATGATTTCATGCCATTAATCACCACACACTGCTTGCGGTCATGTAGAAAGTCTTCTATCCATGCTAGGTCATTTCCCCAAATTTCGTACCCTTCCATTTTGATTTTCAGCCTTTCGTGGGGTACACTGTCGAAAGCCTTGTCTCAATCTAGGTAAATAATGTCGATATTACCACCCTGGTAGGAATCATACAGTTTGAATGGAAGTTATTTAAATAGTTCAATACATTCTTACCTAACCAAGTATTGTAGCTGTACCCTACCTACCAGAGGGCCTTTGCCCCCCCCCAAATTCTCTTCTATCTCTGCCAAAAGTAAAATAGATTTACAGTAACAAACATTATGGGGTAAAATAGTGAAAAACAATAATCGCAGCCAGACTTTTTCCACTTCTATTGGTTGTAAACTCATAAGGTAGAACATCATTGCCGATAAGATTAGCAAATTTAGATTTGCACATTAATCTATACTTAATATGAAATTAAACCACTTGATAAATGAAAATTAACGCAATAAAAAATGCAAAAACACGAGGAATTCTATGGCAAGCTACATATTATGACCTTCATTACCGTCGGAAATAACGTAATTACTTATATGTAGTTGATAGCACTAACCAAACCTACCGAACCTTATTTAACTTCCTTACCAACAGGTGGGCTCCGCCACCCTGGACCACCCAGAAGGATATTAAATATCTCCATTCTTGGTCATTTGCGACACAATGCATAGTGTTTTAAAACTGTCTAAACTATATGATAGGTATACTAAGAAAATCCAAAAGTTGTGGGGCAATTATTAGCAGTAATACCGACTAGCCTTTGGGTTCATTAATCGGCTGTACAGTTTTTACTAATTACTCACACGGCAAACTTCGAAGAACGATGTTTCTTTTAGTGAATGTGCTCATATATGGAAATTATGTGTATTAATTCACGATGACGAGCCTCCAAACACTACTTCCTTGAGTTTACAACCTAGCCTAGATTATACTACAGACGGGCAAGGGGCAATCTAATTGAGGTGTAAAAGCATCTCAAGGGGCACTACTCAGTCGAGTGTCCTTACTTGAAGCTGGCGGACGCTCGCCCTACACGGGGTCACAGCCCAAGATTGAAGAAGCCGCAGGTCTGAAGAAGCCGCAGGTCCAGAAACCTGTGAGGGCAAACTTTTTCGGGGTGAGAGTTATGAACTCTTGGAACAATCTACCAGAAAGTGTTATGTCGGCACCGAGTGTGAGCTCTTTCAAGACCAGACTTGACCAACACGAGCAGGTTCGGGTACATTCAGGAGCTGGTGCATGCCCAGTACTTATCAACAGTGCGTAACAGAGACGTGACCGATCGCCCAAGCGGCTAAAGAGCCGATCATTTGGTAAAGAGGATAAAAGAAAAAGAAAAGTAACAGAGACGTGATCGATCGCCCAAGCGGCTAACGAGCCGATCAGTGGTGAATAGGATGAAAGTAAGTTAAAAGTAGCAAGCCTCAGAAAAAAACAGAGTTAAGTTGGTTTCCGAGTGGAAATCAATCCCTAAGCTAATAATATTAAGACTTACCTGTTCTACCAGTATATTTCTTATCTTGTGCTGCTTTCTTCTTCACAGTTACACGTACATCGGAAAACTTCTGCCTGACCTCAACAACATTGCAGGAGATTCGTGTCACACTGTCACAGCATTTACTGCCTTTACAACTTCTTCCCAGGCATGAATCTTCAATTTGACTGTACTGTACACCTCGAGTACAACTTCCCTAAGAATATATTCCTACTTTCTGCGACTTCACACACCATGGCGTATAATTCCTCCTCACTGAAATTTAGCGGTCTCTTCTTAGCAGTAGGTCCTTCCTTCTTTTGTTTACAAACTAATGTCATGTGCGTCGATCTCAGCTGATTTCTCCTTCTCTTGCGATTGGTTGATGATTTTGTTAACTGAGCGCCGATTGGCCAACTAGCTCCTGCACTGTCATCTACTTTCGGACAAGAGAACTAAATTTATAGGGTAAACACTGGAGTTATGGATTGCTTACGGGACTGTAATTAAATTTTAAGTATGAGAAATTTACGGGACTGTAAGGAGTCTGTAAGATATGGTACTGTATCTCGCTACTGTAAGTAACTTATGAGGTGTTTTGAGTATGGGGTCCCAGGTCTCTTCGCAGGGCTGGGCTGCATTTGATGGTAGCAAACGACATTTAGAATCCACAAAATATTTGTTTTTCCTCCTCGAGACTTACTGTTTGGTTTTAAATGCAAGAAAGTGGATTTTTCTTACCGTAGAACTTAGATATCTTCACACTGATTACTCACCCAGGAGATTAAGGTGTGTCACTACGTAGAATTTCACTCTGCTTCTGGCATTCAATGCGTTGTGTACTTGATAAATGATGATTTAATGAATTCCATAATTTCCAACATCCATCTAAATTATTGGTTATACTTTGTCATAACCAATCAGTCATTACCTTTGGTAATAATAATAATAGAGGGGTTACAGATACGGGCAGATAATTGCACTACGTTTATTTGGCACAATCCCATAAACTGGACTTATAATTGCATGGATAGGTCAGTCACTCACATGCACACCACAGTACCGTAAGTTATAAGGGAGAGTTTGTCAACCTGGAGAATTAATCATTTAGATCTATTAGGCCGGCCTGGAGTGCTCTTGTAGCAAACAGGCCCTCACCAGTGACCACTTCCTTTACAGGATGTGTTAACTTTCGCTGGACTTAACAACAATCTCGGGGATTTGCACACACAGACTCGTAGCACTTGTAGGACTGTATGGCCCCTGTTCTAAGTCCGAGGAGCAGGAGATCTTCTCTCAACCAAGGTCTAAAGCCCACTGATTAAAATGGGGTTTTGAGGC
>NW_024710649.1:0-30957 GCF_018991925.1 Homarus americanus | reverse complement strand
CGAATGTCAGAAACATATATATATATATATATATATATATATATATATATATATATATATATATATATATATATATATATATATATATATATATATATATATATACAAATCACTGTGGGTGCGCGTGATCTGGAATATGCTGATAACCACAAGGAAAGAAGAAGTTCCCAAGCGCTTTCGTGTAATTCACATCTTCAGGGGTGAGTACAGACTAGAGAGAGTAATACAAATCAAGGTGTATATATACAGAGGAGGGTGAGACCAGGTCCACAATGGTCAGGTATTAGGTAATGACCTTACTAATCTTTAAATAGCACACAACGGTTGGTGGTCAGGTCAGATGGTCAAGTGACCCGGCCTTCTCACCTGATCACAAATCTTCTTAATTACAAAATTGTCCAGCTTGTACATGCCGTTACTCAAATTCATGTTGAATGCTTCGGTATGTTTAATAAGACTAGATTCTATGATGTTCCTACTATCAATTGAATTACATGGTAATATTGAGGAGGCATTATCCCAGTCAATGCAATGCTTGTTATCCCTCAAATGAACAAACAGAGCATTGGATTCCTGGCCTGTCCTAACACTGTATTTGTGTTGTTTAATTTAGTTACAAGATCTTTTACCTGTCTGGCCTAAGTAAAACATATTACATTCCTTGCAAGGAACTTTATAAATACAACCAATTGTGTTGTTGGGGGAGTTCTTGATTAACATTTGTTTAACAGTGCATGAGTTTTTAAATGCTACATTGACGTTCCAGGTTTTTAGCTGTGCAGGAATGTGTGAGAAATTTTTGTGAAATGGTAATATTAAGATATTCTTATGGTCATGGGTGGGCTTGGGGTCAGTTCTATAAAAAGTTTTCTTAGTAATGTTTAAGCATTTGTCTATGAAAGATCTATGGTATTTAAGGTTTGAGCCAATATTATATATATATTTGTATTCCTCATCGATGAATTCCGGACTGCAAATTCTCAAGGCACGTAAAAACATTGTTGAAAATACTGACTATTTGACTTTATTATGGTGGGCAGAATAATAATGAATGTATGAACACACATTAGTTGGTTTTCTATAAATACTGAACTTAAAAGTGTTACCTATTCTGTGTATCAGACAGTCTAGGAATGGCAATTTACAGTCTTGCTCTAATTCCACAGTGAATTTGATCGAGGGGGCTAAGTTGTTAAGTTGTGGTAGGAAAGCTTTTAGGTCCTCATTACATGGCCAGAGACATAATACATCATCAACATATCTAAACCAGACTCATCAAACTATGTATTAAGGATTGCAAATTCGAATTCAATGGGGAATATTATGCTCAAAAATTTGGTATGGCAATGGGTAATCCACTCTCACCTGTATTAAGCAACCTATATATGGAATTCTTTGAAAAGAAACAGTCTGTACTCACCCCTGAAGATGTGAATTACACGAAAGCGCTTGGGAACTTCGTGTTTTCTTCTTTCCTTGTGGTTATCAGCATATATATATATATATATATATACATATATATATATATATATATATATATATATATATATATATATATATATATATATATATATATATATATATATATATATATATATATATATATATATATATATATATATATATATATATATATATATATATATATATATATATATATATATATATATATATATATATATATATATATAACATATAAAATATATATATATATATATATATATATATATATATATATAAAATATACTACAAATATATATATTATATATATATATATATATATATATATATACATATATATATATATATATATATATATATATATATATATATATATGTATATATATATATATATATATATATATATATATATATATATATATATATATATATATATATATATATATATATATATATTTTGATAAAATCACACGGGAAGATGGAAACAACAGGTACCTTAGCTTTCGTCTTTATTCAAGACATCTTCAGAGACATCTTCAGTTGCCTCTGAAGATGTCTTGAATAAACGAAACTAAGGTACTCCGTTGTTCCATCTTCCCGTGTGATTTTATCAAGATTTATCTTATCCACGTTGTCATTGTGAGTTTACATGAAATATATATATATATATATATATATATATATATATATATATATATATATATATATATATATATATATATATATATATATATATATATATATATATATATATATATATATATATATATACAATATATATATATATATTTCATTAGACCACCTACGTGATACGGGTAGTCCCCATTAGAGGTTCACGGCAACATAAGCTTGTTGTACAGGCTTTGCGTGAAATATAACAAAGTCTGGGACTGCTTTTAGTATCCTGGTGGTCCAGTGGTTAGTGTTCCCCGGTCACAGTCATGGGCTCGTGGGCTGTGGGTTCGAATCCTGGCGAGTTGAGGTGTTGATTGTATATATATATATATATATATATGTTGTTACGACCGTGCTGTATTTTCTATTTTTTTTATATAACATGCTTTAATGTTGTTCCAAATTATTCCTGTAATGATGTGTTATATTTATTATTATATAATCTAGTCACCTTACCCTGTGCTGTTAAGGTTTTAACTGTTATTATTTGTTCAAGCCCATCTTATTTCGTCATTTAATATTATAACAAGCATCCTACATCGTTAAACGACCCACCGGCGGGGTTTTGGCGGGAATTTGGCCCTATATATAGTGGTCCACCAACTGACAGAGTTCAGTCCAGTCCTCCTTGTCATTCAGTTCACAGTGTTTTGAGTGACACTTGTCACCTGTTACTTATACTTAAATTTATTCCTGTGTTGTTCCTGTCGCCACCAATGTGGTATATCAATGTGAGTACCTATTCTTCTCTCTTATGTGTCCATCAGTGCTTGCTTAGTTACATTTAAGTAATTCAGTGTTGTTTCACGTAAGTTAATTTCAGTGTTCGTTTTATATGTTTATGTAGTGTTAACGTAATCCAATGCTTTATTTTTATTCTATTGATGTTTCGATGTTTAGTATCATTTGTGTCTGAAAAGTTTCGATAGTGAATCAATTTGTTGTGACAGCCTACGAGGCTCTTTGTTGTGTTAATATTTACTTTAATTAAATTCTTAAAGGTTTACTTTATAAATTTTTATTCCCTTTTAATTTACTTCACTTACTTTTTGTTTGGTAACGCCTAGAACCTTGGATATTAAAGTAAATTAAGAGACGGTGTAAAATATATATATATATATATATATATATATATATATATATATATATATATATATATATATATATATATATATATATATATATATATATATATGTGTGTGTGTGTGTGTGTAATCAGAAATTTCAGTGTAATTTCAAATGCCGCGCCATTGGCGATGCTGAGTTAAAGGTCATCTGAGGGAAGACCGCGCTCCCGCACGTAGCGAGAGTTTGTGGAACTAGGCTTATACGATATTAAATGTAATTTACCGAGTTAATAGGGACTCGATTCATGAAATTAAATATCAGTTATTAAATTGAAAATAATTATAGATTGTTTCCCAGTCTGAAAATGTTGCGTATGTCCTAATTAAGCTGTTAATCGTCTGGTAATTAAGTCACTCCTGGAAAGAGTGAACCATTGAGCAAGTGTGGCTGGGGAGTTGTGAGAGGGGTCAAGGACCACCTCTGTGCTGTACCCAGGAGAGACGGATCGCGTGACCTGGTTCCTTCGTTTATTTAACATCAGTACTAACAAGTAAGTTTTATTCAATCTCAGACAAAGCTAGATAGGGCGGTAGGAACAAACGGTGATGTGAGACAATAGCTAACAACCCGGGTTTTTCAGGGTTCTGTAGACCTCACGCGGTATGATAACGTCCACTGGCGGTGAAGTGACCTGTATGACCGTCAACTGACCTGGGTTTGAGCCACCTGCTGAGTATGGTGAGAGTTGGAGTGAACCCAGCTGTCTAGGTGCCCAACTAACGATGTGACGATCTTTTGGGGTCATCAGCTCTCCTCTACCTCGACTCACAATACCACATATCTTCAAGCAGCTTAGTGAAAACCTTTTACTAAAGGGAAGCTAAAGCTTCTCTCAACTGTACAAGGTCTGATTGGCTCATTCCCTTCCGTTTCATGGATGTACTGGGGGTAAAGTGAAACCAGCTGAGTGATACAGGGTCACACACGGAAACCAAGAGTCCAGTGGAACTTAGAGGTACATTTCCAAGATTGAGAAAGGTTGGTTTAGGCCTTAAACTACGGGTGCCTGTTGGTTGTGCCTTCCGAAACTACAGAGTGCAGGTGGAATCTATGTGTTAGGTTAGGAAGCATGGTTCACGGATATTGGTTGACTCAGTAACTTCTTAATCATAGTGATAATATTTTTGTGTGTAGTTAATACTATTTTTTCAGTTACTGATGTTGTCTTGCTGTGTGTAGTTAATATTTCTTAAATAATTTTGATAGTATTGTTTATTAATGTCTGTGTCACTATTTGAAACCAGAGAATGAGGGAACTGTTTTTCAGATGAGTTTTCTCCCTTCTGTTGCAAATGATACTGTGATTTAGTTCCTTTAATGCATTTAAAATTTCTTTAAAATTTCAATCTCAGGTATAACCTTTATTCCCCAGAGTAGCGTTTAAGTTAGGTTAGGAGGTGTGCATCTGTTGGGGTAATATAATTTTGTTGAGTGCCCTGAAGGCCTATTCAGGGTGGATTTAATAATTTCTTATTTTATTATCATTTTCTCAGTGTTGATATTATTTTGTTGAAAGCCCTTAAGGCCTGTTCCATGTGTGCAAGCAACACTTCTTGATACTGTGAATTTATTGTTGTCTAATGAGGCATTGTCTTGAGTTTCTAATAATTTCAATCTCATGTATAACTTCTATTCCCCAGAGTAGTGTTTTAAGTTCAGGTTAAGATGTGCGCATATGTTGGTGTACCGTTATTTGATTGTGTCTGTAGTGTTGGAGGGAATATAAGTGTCTAAATTTTACAGAGTGTCTCATTCATCCCAATCACAGACGCAATCCTTCCACGGTTCACGGAGAATTCATTTTGTTAGTAAATTTAAGTGTTCTTGTGCTGGTTCGGGATTTCTCTCCAAGGGGGCGCTTCCACTGCAATTACCATCTAATAATATTTAATAAACCCCAAGTTAAGCGAGAATTAAAGGTCCGTGGTATTCCGAGCGTTTGCATAATAGCCATATATGTATGTATAATAATAATATGTATATCATAGCATATGTAACAACTGCGCCATATATATATATATATATATAACTATGTATATAGCCTTGTATGTAGCATATATATATATATATATATACAACTTTCTTATAACTCTATATATATGCTTTGTCTTTCCTGAAAGGAAGAAGAAGAAACACGCAGGGGTTTACAGCGCTTTCGTGTAATTCACATCTTCAGGGGTGAGTACAGACTAGAGAAATACAAATCAAGGTGTATATATACAGAGAAGGGTGAGACCAGGTCCACAATGGTCAGGTATTAGGTAATGACCCTACTAATCTTTAAATAGCACACAACGGTTGGTGGTCAGGTCAGATGGTCAGGTGACCCGGCCTTCTCACCTGGTCACAAATCTTCTTAATTACAAAATTGTCCAGCTTGTACATGCCGTTACTCAAATTCATGTTGAATAGCACCGGTACATGTTTAATAAGATTCAGATTCTATGTTTTGAACACTGCTATCAATTGAATTACATGGTAATATTGAGGAGGCATTATCCCAGTCAATGCAATGCTTGTTATCCCTCAAATGAACAAACAGAGCATTGGATTCCTGGCTTGTCCTAACACTGTATTTGTGTTGTTTAATTCTAGTTGCAAGATCTTTACCTGTCTGGCCTAAGTAAAACATATTACATTCCTTGCAAGGAACTTTATAAATGCAACCAATTGTGTTGTTGGGGGAGTTCTTGATTAACATTTGTTTAACAGTGCATGAGTTTTAAAATGCCACATTGACGTTCCAGGTTTTTAGTTGTGAAGGAATGTGTGAGAAATTTTTGTGAAATGGTAATACTAAGATATTCTTATGGTCATGGGTGGGCTTGGGATCAGTTCTATAAGGTGCTTGTGTGTTTGGGCATTTGTGCTATGAAGGAATCTATAATTCCGGACGCAGATTCTCAAGCAGTAATGTTTTTACGTGCCTTGAGAATTTGCAGTCCGGAATTCATCGATGAGGAATACAAATATATATATATATATATATATATATATATATATATATATATATATATATATATATATATATATATATATATATATATATATATATATATATATATATATATATATATATATATATATATATATATATATATATATATATATATATATATATATATATATATATATGTAATATTCAGAAATTTCAGAGTAATTTCAAATGCCCCGCCATGAGTGATACTGAGCGTTCAAGGTCATCTGAGGGGAGGGAGCGCTGCCTGCTCGTAGCGAGAGATTGCGGAACTAGGCCTATATGATATTAAATGTAATTTACCGAATTAATAATGATGCGATTCATGAAGTTAAGGGACTATTATTGAATTTGAAATTATTATAGATCGTTTAGCAGTCTGAATAATGTTACGGGTGTCCCAAGGAGTTATTAGTTAGGCGGTAAATATATCACGTAGGACCAAGCTAACGCCTTGAGGAGACACGACGCTGGCTAGGCCCAGTCCCGGAGAGCATTCACACAAACAAGACGTTCCGCGCGTCCATCAGAAATAGTCACGTGGCCTAGTCACCTGTGCTGCACTATTGCAGTATAACAAGTAAGTCTCATTCGATCTCAGACAGGGCTAGATAGGGCAGTGATAAAGTAAACTAGAGCTAACAGTGAGTTCATTTCAGGGTTTCCGTCAGAACCCACTTGACTGGAGTTGACCGGAGTTGACTGCGAGAGATTGACTGCCGTTGATGATTGAGGGTGGCGATTGTCGCCATTGGACCGATCAGTGTAGGCCTGTCACTGTTTAGCGGGGTAGCAAAGGATCTCTTGAGTGAACGAGTGCTCCCGACAACTAAAACGACACGGGACCAGCATCAGCAGTGGGTGATCAGTTCTTACCACTCCGGTGCACAACCCCACATGTCCCGAGCAGCTAGTGAAACCCTCTTGCTAACGGGAAGCTAAAGTTCTCTCAACTGTACAAGGTCTGATTGGCTCACTCCCTTCCGCTTTATGGACGCACTGGGAGTACACTGAGGCTATCTGAGTAAACTAATGGTCACACACTGAGACCGTGAGTCTAGGTCTCTAGGAGATACCTAGAGGAACATTTTCCCTCCCTTATTACGGGTGTAGTTAACACCATTCCTCAGACTGATATTATCTTGACGTGTGTAGTTTAATAGTTTCTAAATAATTTTGATAATATTGTTTTGAATGTTTGTGCCATTAAGTGGAACCAGAGTGATACTGTGATTTGATTCTTTTAATGCCTCTAATTGTTCTTCATAATTCTGATCTCAGGTATAACCTTGTTCCCCAGAGTAGTGGTTAAGTTAGGTTAGGAAGTGTACATCTGTTGGGGTGCTATAATTTTGTTGAAAGCCGTTAAGGCCTATTATTTGTGGAGTATTTAATTTCTTATTTTTTAGTACCATTTCTTAAGTGACTGAGATTATTTTGTGAAAGCCCTTAAGGCCTGTTCATGTGTGCAAACAACATTTCTTAATACTTCAAATTTATTGTTGCCTGTGTTTCTAATAATTTCTATGTCATGTATAACTTTTATTCCCCAGAGTAGTGTTTAAAGTTTAAGCTAAGAGGTGCGCATATTGGTGTACCATTATTTGATTGTGTTTGTAGTGTTGGAGGGAATATAAGTGTCTAAATTTTACAGTGTGTCTCATTCATCCCAGTCACAGACGCTATCCTTCCACGGGTCACGGACAGTTCATTTTGTGTAGTAGATTTAAGTGTTCTTGTGCTGGTTCGGGATTTTTCTCAAAGGGGCGCTTCCACTGCCTTTACCATCTATTAAATTTTAATAAACCCCAAGTCAAGTGAGAAATTAAAGTCCAGCAAATTCCGACCGGTTACATATATATATATATATATATATATATATATATATATATATATATATATATATATATATATATATATATATATATATATATATATATATATATATATATATATATATATATATATATATATATATATATATATATATATATATATACATTGTAGTCTTAATTGAAGAATTCTAGGAATTACTTGAAAATGAGGCTAGAGATCCCTTAGATTTCAGTAGGGGCTTGGGCACTCAGCGGGTTTGAAGGTTTCACGGTCAAGGGCCAATCATACTTCGTGTTGATAGTAGACAAGATGGCGTCCAATGATGGCTTCTCTGTTGCTAAGACAACCTGGCATCCAATGATGGCTTCTCTGTTGCTAAGACTACCTGGTGAAGATTCAAGATACCGTCAGGCGAGTCCACTTTATCACTACCTCCCACTCCTCACTACTTCCACTCCTTACTACCCCCACCCCTCACTACCCCCACCCCTCACTACCCCCACCTCTCACTACCACCACCCCTCACACCACCTCCCCTCACTACCCCGACCCTCACCACCACCCTCACTACCACCACCCCTCATACCCCACCCTCACGACCCCCACTCTCACTACCTCCACCTCACTTACCCACCCCCCACCACCTCCACCTCTCACTACCCCCACCCCTTACTACCCCCCTCAATACGCCCACCCCTCACGACCCCCACCACTCACTCACTCCCCACCCCTCACTACCTCCACCCCTACCCCACACTACCCCCACCCTCCACAACCTCCACCCTCACTTCCCAAACCTCACTACCTCCACCCTCACTACCACCACCCCTCACTACCTCCCAAACCTCACTACATCCACCCTTCACAACCTCCACCCCACTACCTCCCAAACCTCACCACCTCCACCCTCACAACCTCCACCCTCACTACCTCCCAAACCTCACCTACCTCCACCCCTCACTACCACCACCCCTCACTACCTCCCAAACCTCACTACCCCTCACTACCCTTACCCCTCAATACCCCACCCCTCACTAAGCCCACTTCACACTACCCCCAAACCTCACTACCTCCCACCCTTCACTACCTCCACCCCTCACTACCACCACCCTCACTACCTCCCAAACCTCACTACGTCCACC
This sequence comes from Homarus americanus, assembly GCF_018991925.1. Taxonomy (NCBI): domain Eukaryota; kingdom Metazoa; phylum Arthropoda; class Malacostraca; order Decapoda; family Nephropidae; genus Homarus; species Homarus americanus. The sequence goes on along the minus strand of NW_024710649.1, from coordinate 21,738 downwards.
GTCACGACCCCCAAATCTCACACCCCCACCCTCACTTACCCACACCTCACTACCCACCCCTCACTACCCCAACCCTCAATACGCCCACCCCTCACGACCCCCACCCCTCACTACCCCCACCCTTCTCTCCCCCACCCTCACTAAGCCCACTCACACTACCCCCACCCCTCACCACCTCACACCCCCATCTACACCGCCTCACTAGCCCCACCCTCTCGCCCCCACCCCTCACTAAGCCCACTTCACATTATCCCCACCCCTCACTACCCCACCCCACACCACCTCACACCCTTACTACCTCCACCCTCACTGCCTCCCACTTCACACACCCCCACCCCTCACTACCTCACACCCCTTACTTCCTCCACCCTCACTACCCCCCCTTCTCTCCCCTCACTAATCCCACTTCACACCACCCCCACCCCCACTACCCCACCCACACTACCTCACACCCCTTACTACCTCCACCTCACTACCCCCACCCCTCAATACCCCCACCCTCACGACCCCACCTCTTACTACCCCTAACACAAACTACCCCTACCCCCTCCACCCTCACTACCCCCCCTTCACGACCACCACCACTAGCGACCCCATCCCCTCACTACCCCCACCCTTCACTACCTCCACCGCTAATTACCCCCACCCCTCATTACCCCCACCCGTCAATACTGTTACGAGTTGGGGATTTAGAATATAGTAAAAAGTCTACCCAGATCCCAACAGGCAACAACATTAAAAAAACAAAGACAATCGGACTATAAAAGGGTAGACAAAGGATGCGAGTTTTTGTTGTGTATAATATAGTACCATAAATTCCTTAACAAAATATTCAGCTTTCTATAATTTACCCTTAACCATACTTAATCTAAACATTAACAGTATATACATATTTATACAACATACAATAATTTGAAGCAAGGTGGAGGTGGGGAGGCAATATAAGATTACAAATACTTAAGTGCGGAGCTGAGATGGCTGACGAGTAAGGCTGAGTATTGTAGAAGACGGTAGGTAGTCACTGTGCCGTAGGTTTCCAGGATAGGTGATCCTGTGGTCACTTCCCAGAGTGAACTGAACTTTCCTCGATCAGGAGCTGATGAGGAAGACTTGGAGGAGGTGATGCAACAACCAGGATATGGAGAAGGGAAACCCCGGAGTGGTAACTAAGACTAGTCATACTCGGGTTTCGTCCCTAGATGGCGTTGCTCGTGGTGCTGGGTAGGTAGATCAGGACAATAGATGGCGTGGTTCGTGGTGCTGGGTAGGTAGATCATGACAATTGATGGCTTGGTTCGTAACACCCCCCCCCTCCAAAGACCTCCGTAGCGCGGGCGCGAAGGAGGTGATCACCTGGTGCGTCTGGAGAGTAGCTGCTGCATTTCCAATGGAGCTCGGGATAAGGAGTCCGCAATCAGGTTGTCCACCCCCTTTATGTGCCGGACTTGTAGATTATAGGGCTGGGTGAGGAGAGCCCAGCGGAGGATTCGCTGGTTGGAGGTCTTGTTGGTTTGGATGAACGTGAGTGGGTTATGGTCGGTGAAGACTAGGGTTGTTTGTGGGCAAGACTGGAGGTAACATTCAAACTTCTTTATTGCCAACACCAGAGCCAGGGCCTCCTTCTCTATGGTCGAGTAGTTGGTCTGATGTTTTTTCAACTTGGCGGAGTAGTATGCCACAGGGTGAAGGACATCAGTGGTTGGGTCGGGTTGTAGGAGCACAGCCCCCACTCCGACACCGCTAGCGTCGATTTGCAGATGGAAGGGCAAGGTGTAGTCAGGGGGGTGGACTACAGGCTTGGAGGCAAGGAAGGCTTTGAGGCGGTGGAAAGACTGGTCGCACCTCTGGTTCCAGATGTAAGGGACCGCAGAACTGGTAAGGTCTGTGAGGGGTCCGGCCACGCTGGAGAAGTTACTGCAGAACCGACGGTAGTAGCCGCACATCCCCAGGAAGCGCATGAGTTCCTTCCTCGTCCTTGGAGTGGGGAAGGACAAGATGGCTTTAACGTTTGCGTCCTTGGGTCTCACCATACCATGCCCAACGATATGTCCCAGGTAAGTCACTGAGGCCCGGCCAAAAGCAGATTTAGCCAGGTTTATGGTGAATCCAGTCTCTTGCAGTCGTGCGAACAGTATCTCCAAACGCACCAGATGTTCGTCCCAGCCGTCCGACACCACCACCAGGTCATCCAGGTAGGCGAACGTCCCACCTAGGTCCTGAATCAGGTAATTGATTGCCCTCTGGAATGTGGCCGGAGCATTAGAAAAGCCAAACGCCATAACCAAATATTGAAAAAGACCAAATGGAGTTATAAATGCTGAGATTATTTTTGCCCTATCCATGAGTCCCACTTGATAATATCCTTTCAACATGTCCACGGTAGATATAAATTTTGCACAGCGTATGCTGTCTATTATATCTTCAATTAAAGGTAAAGGGTAGGAGTCTGAGACAGTGACCTGGTTCACCTTACGATAATCGGTACAGAAACGAAAGGTGCTATCGGGTTTTGGAATGAGAAGGCAAGGTGAAGCCCAGGGGGAGGTACTAGGCTCAGCTAAGTTATGTTTTAACAAAAAATCTACCTCCTTTTTCATAATCCCTCTTTTTTGTGGATTTAGTCGATATGCTGATTGCCTAATGGGTTGTACATCATCTGAGATTAGCTTAATATCATGTTTAAGTATATTGCAAAACCCTGGGAGGTCTGACGTGACTTTAGGAAATGTTGATAATAACTTAGTGAGATCTTTTGCTTGAGATGGATTCAAAACAGAAAAATACTCATCCAAGTTGTTGAGCATGTGACTGTTAGCAGGGTTTTCTTTAGGTAGATGGAAGTCTAAATTCTCCAATAGGTCCATGTCATCTGTCTCCGGCTCCGGCCCTGACAAAACCATATGCAATACAGGTAAGCTTATAGCCTCTGGGATGTCTTCCTCTGACTGCCTGGAATGGTAAAGTTTCATGAGATTAATGTGAACAAGTTGTGAATCTTTTCTGCGATCAGGAGTATGGACTATATAGTATTTTTTTAGCATTGATTTGAAAGTTTGATGGAACCGTTCCAAGGCAACCTTGGGATAGTGGGTGGTAAGCCGAAGATGTACAATGGTCTACACTGAGGTCTTTCATCACCTGTTTGAAAACAGATGGATCAGATTGTTGGGCTTTAATGAGCTCATCCTTACTAATGGTCTTATTGTACAGATCTTCTGTGGGTAGGAAGATATTGGAGGTGGTCTTAGATGAAGAGGGCCCATTTCGCACATTCTGTGACCGGGTGACAGCACAAGATGGGAAAAGGTGAGGAGTAGTTTCTTCAAGGTCAGTGGTGGAGTTGACAGGTAAGGGAGAGTCGACTGTCTTTATGTTGGGAACCACTAGATCTCCTACCAAGTCATTACCCAATAATAAATGAATGCCGCTCACAGGCATTGGACCTTTCCTAATGGCTATTTGCACTTCCCCAGTAATCAAGGGACATTGGAGGTGCACTTTAGCTAAGGGATAGGAAGAATGGGATGAGAGATCTGAAATTAGAACACTCTCATAAGTAAATGCTGTAGATATATCAGGAATGACGTTAAACAGGAGGATAGATTGTGCTGCGCCCGTATCACGTAGTATACGAATAAGGAAAGAACGAGACCCCTCTATGATTGAAATTTTTCCCTCATAGGTGAATGAAGAGAAGAGATCCTGATGGGGCCTTTCCACATTGGTGGTTGCTATTGGTTTGGATTTGGGATCCAGGAAACTACTTTTAGAAATTCGACACTTTGGGTGTTTACAAGACTGGATCGTATGGCCTGGGTTTTTACAGTAAGAACAATAAAACTTGGTTGCATCAGGGGGGGGTAGGTGTGGGACCTTTCGACCTACCACTCACGCCCCCAAGGTTATCATCAGAGGAGGACCTAACATGCCGGAAAGTACCACGTTCCCTACGGCACAGTGACTCCACCAGCAAGGCGTACGCATCAGACAGCTCAGCCGCACGCCCTAAATTAACCTCTCCACGCTCCTCCACATGCTTCAAGATGTGAAATGGTATCTTGCTCTTCCACTCCTCCAGGACTACCAAGTTTAACAAATCCTGAGGTGGCCATTGTTAAAAAAACCTAGATAAATTAATTAATGGACAAAAAGATAAGATAAGTGGATAACCCTAGAAAATATCACGGCAGTGGATAACCAGAAAGTCCCGGAAACTATCCAAGTTATACCTAGGGAAATTACACTTATGAATATTGTTCTTCTGATAAGATCCTTAAATAAGGATAAGAGACTTGAAAGAGGAAGGGCGTATTACGGCATTAATATAAAGATCCGGATTAACAACCCTTAGATACTTGAAACAGGAAGGGCGTATTACGGCAATAATATAAAGATCCGGATTAACAACCTAGATACTTGAAAGAGGAAGGGCGTATTACGGCATTAATATAAAGATCCGGATTAACAACCCTTAGATACTTGAAACAGGAAGGGCGTATTACGGCATTAATATAAAGATCCGGATTAACAACCCTTAGATACTTGAAACAGGAAGGGCGTATTACAGCATTTATATAAAGATCCGGATTAACAACCCTTAGATACTTGAAACAGGAAGGGCGTATTACGGCATTAATATAAAGATCCGGATTAACAACCCTTGAGTTACTTGATTATTGACCCCGAATGAGATAATGAGAAGAACAATAATTGAGGCTTTATAATTATGGGGTCCTGGTAGAGCGGGGCGTCCCAAGATATCACTTTACCCTAAACTAGTGACTATGGAACAGCCTACAATGGAACAGCCTACTCTGGAGCGAGGGTACGGCATTAAACAGATCCGGATTCTTCCCTACACTCGATAAGACTTACTACACGACTGCCACGTGTAATAACAGGTAAGCCTTATGACACTTGGAACCTAATATCCTACGTCTGTTACTCTTACTGTACGATAATACCAATATATGCACACACATATGAAGGAAACTTTAAACCGCCATAAAGCAATTGTGAACAGAAGTGACTGGGAGGAATAATTAACAAGGAGTAACAAGGGGGGAAGGAATATGGCACCTAATGTTGGGTCCTGTCACGGTCGCCATTTGTTACGAGTTGGAGATTTAGAATAGAGTAAAAAGTCTACCCAGATCCCAACAGGCAACAACAATAAAAAAACAAAGACAATAGGACTATAAAAGAGTAGACAAAGGATGCGAGTTTTTGTTGTGTATAATAAAGTACCATAAATTCCTTAACAAAATATTCAGCTTTCTATAATTTACCGTTAACCATACTTAACCTAAACATTAATATTATATACATATTTATACAACATACAATAATTTGAAGCAAGGTGGAGGTGGGGAGGCAATATAAGATTACAAATACTTAAGTGCGGAGCTGAGATGGCTGACGAGTAAGGCTGAGTATTGTAGAAGACGGTAGGTAGTCACTGTGCCCTAGGTTTCCAGGATAGGTGATCCTGTGGTCACTTCCCAGAGTGAACTGAACTTTCCTCGATCAGGAGCTGATGAGGAAGACTTGGAGGAGGTGATGCAACAACCAGGATATGGAGAAGGGAAACCCCGGAGTGGTACCTAAGACTAGTCATACTCGGGTTTCGTCCCTAGATGGCGTTGCACGGGGTGCTGGGGAGGTAGATGAGGACAAAAGATGGCGTGGTTCATGGTGCTGGGTAGGTAGATCATGACAATTGATGGCGTGGTTCGTAACAATACCCACACATGTCACTACCTCACACTCTTCATTACCTCCATTCCTCACTACCCCTAGCCCTCACTACCACCACCCCTAATGATTGCTAGCCCTCACTACCCTACCAGTCATTACTTACCACCCCTCACCACCCAACCCCTCACTAACCCCACCCCTCACTACCCTCACCCCTCACTACCCCCACCGCTAACGACCCCAACCCCTCACTAGCCCTACCCCTCACTATCTCCACCCCTCACTACCTCCACCCCTAACGATTCCCACCTCTCACTAAATCCCTTCATCACTACGCCCCAACCTTCACTACCTCACATTATTACTACCTCCCATTATCACTACCTCACATCATCAATACCTTCTCATTATCACTAACCCCCACCTCACTACCTCCCAATATCACTACCTCCCATTATCACTACCTCCCAATATCACTACGTTCCATTATCACTAGCTCCCATTGTCACTACCTCCCACCCCTCACTACATTCCCATTTATCACTACCTCCCATTATCACTACCTCCTAGTTTCACTACCTACCACCCATCACTATCTCCCATTATCATTACCTCCCATTATCACTACCTCCCACCTATCACTACCTCCCACCCCTCACTACCTCCCATTATCACTACCTTTCATTATCACTACCCCCATTATCACTACCCCGCATTACCACTACCTCCCACTCATCACTATCTCCCATTATCATTACCTCCCATTATCACTACCTCCCACCTATCACTACCTCCCACCCCTCACTACCTCCCATTATCACTACCCCGCATTACCACTACCTCCATCCCTCCTCACTACCTCCACATCACCTTCCATTATCACTTCCTCCACTTTCACTACCTCCCATCATCACTACCCTCCATTATCACTCTTCCCATTATCACTATCTCCCATTATCCTCCTTCCCATTATCCACAACCCCCCATTATCACGACCTCCCATTATCACTACCTCCCGGTATCACTACCTCCCATTATCACTACCTCCCAACCCTCACTACCTCCCACTCCCTCACTACCCCCCACCCCTCACTACCCACTACCTCACTACCCCACCCTCTCCTCCCACCTCACTACCTCCCCCTCACATCCTAACCCTGACTCCCCACTCTCTCCCCCACCCCTCACTACCCCCCACTACCTCCACCCTCACTACCCCACCCCTCTCTTCCCCACCCCCTCACGACCCCCACCCCTCACTACCCCCTGCCCCACTACCTCCCACCCCCTTACAACCGCCCACCCCTCTACCCCCACCCCTAAGGACCTATGCCCCTCAATACCCCCCCCACCCCTCACTACCTCCACCCCTCACTACCTCCACCCCTCTCTTCCCACCCCTCAAATCCCCAACCCCCTCCCACCCTTACTACCTCCCACCCCTTACTACCTCCCACCCCTCACTACCTCCCACCCTCCCACTACCCCCACCCCTAAGGACCTAAGCCCCTCACTACCCCCACCCCTAAGGACCAAACCTCTCACTACCTCCACCCCTCACTACCTCCACCCCTCACTACTTCTACCCCTCACTACCCACATCCATCACTACCTCCTACTCTTAATTACCCGCACCCCTCACTACCTTCACCTCTACCAATTCGCAACCCTTACGAAATACCTTCATTACTACGCCCTAACATTCACAACCTCACATCATCACTACTTCCCATTTTCACTACCTCACATCATCGCTACCTCCCATTATCACTACCTCACATCATCACTACCTCCCATTATCACTACCTCCCATTATCACTACCGCCTATTAGCACTACTTCTCATTTTCACTACTTCCCATTAACACTACCTCCTTTTATCACTACCTCCTACCCCTCACTACCTTCCATTACCACTACTTCCCATCATAATTACCTCCCATTATCTCTGCCTCCCACCATCACTACCTCCCATTATCACTACCTCCCATTATCCCTACCTCCCATCATCACTACCTAACATTATCACTACATCCTATCATCACTATTTCCCATTATCACGACCTCCCAATATCACTACCTCCCTTCATCACTACCTGCAAACCCTCACTACCTCCCATCATCACTCCCTCTCATTATCACTACCTCCCACTATCACTACCTTAGATTATCTCTACCTCCCATCATCACTCCCTCTCGTTATCACTATCTCCCACCATCACTACGTCAGATTATTTCTACCTCCCAATATCACTACCTCTCCTCCCTCACTACCTCCCATTATCACTACCTCCCATTATCACTACCGCCTATTAGCACTACTTCTCATTTTCACTACTTCCCATTAACACTACCTCCTTTTATCACTACCTCCTACCCCTCACTACCTTCCATTACCACTACTTCCCATCATAATTACCTCCCATTATCTCTGCCTCCCACCATCACTACCTCCCATTATCACTACCTCCCATTATCCCTACCTCCCATCATCACTACCTAACATTATCACTACATCCTATCATCACTATTTCCCATTATCACGACCTCCCAATATCACTACCTCCCTTCATCACTACCTGCAAACCCTCACTACCTCCCATCATCACTCCCTCTCATTATCACTACCTCCCACTATCACTACCTTAGATTATCTCTACCTCCCATCATCACTCCCTCTCGTTATCACTATCTCCCACCATCACTACCTCAGATTATTTCTACCTCCCAATATCACTACCTCTCATCCCTCACTACCTCCCATTATCACTACCTTCCATTATCACTGCCTCCCACCCCTCACTACCTCCCACCCCTCACTACCTCCATCCTTTTCCCACCCTCAATACCTCCCACCCCTCACTACCTCCATTATCACTACCTCCCATTATCACTACCTCCACCCCTCACTTCCTCCCATTATCACTACCTCCATCATCCTCTCCCATTATCACTACCTCCATCATCACTACCTCCATTATCCTGCCTCCCATTATCACTACCCCCATCATCACTACCTTCCATTATCCTGCATCCCATTATCACAACCTCCCATTATCTCTACCTCCCTTATCACTACCATCCATTATCACTACCTCCATTGTCCTACCTTCACCCCCACTCACTGTTTCATTATCACTACCTCCCATCATCACTACCTCCACGCCTCACTATCCCATTATCACTACCTTCCATTATCACACTACCTCCCATTATACCTCACATTATCTATTCCATTATTACTACCTCCCATTATCAACTACCCCTATGCTTTTCACTTCCTTTTTCACTATATCCCACCTTTACCTTCTTTTATCACTACCTCCTACCCTCACTACCTCCATTATCACTACCTTCCATCATCACTACCTCCCCTTATCACTACCTCCCATTATCACTACCTTCCATTATCACTACCTCCCATTGTCACTACCTCCTACCCCTCACTACACATTCCCATTATCACTACCTCCCATTATCCACTACCTCCCTATTTTCACTACCTCCCACCCATCACTATCTCCCATTATCATTACCTCCCATTATCACTACCTCCCTCTCACTACCTCCCATCCTCACTACCTCCCATTATCACTACTTCCCATTATCACTACCTTCCATTATCACTACTTCCCATTATCACTACCTTCCATTATCACTAACTTCCATTGTCACCACCTCCCACCCCTCACTATATTCCCATTATCACTACCTTCCATTATCACTACCTCCCATTATCACTACCTCCCATTATCACTACCTTCCATTATCACTACCTCCCATTATCAACTACCCCCTATACTTTACTTCTCATTTTCACTACTTCCCATTATCACTACCTCCTTTTATCACTACCTCCTACCCCTCACTACCTCCCATCATCAATACCTCCCATTATCACTACCTCCCATTACCACTTCCTCCCATCATAATTACCTCCCCTTATATCTAACTCCCACCATCACTACCTCCCATTATCAGTACCTCCCATTATCCCTACCTCCCATCATCACTACCTCCCATTATCACTGCCTCCCCACCTCACCACCTCCCATTATCACTACGTCCCACCCTCAATACCTCCATTATCACTTCCTCCTATCATCACTTCCTCTATCACTACCTCCCATCATCACTCCCTCCCATTATCACTACTTCCCGTATCACTACCTTCCATTATCCTCTTCCATTCTACCTTCCATTATCACTAACTTCCATTGTCACCACCTCCACCCTCACTACATTCGCATTATCACTACCTCCCATTATCACTACCTCCCATTATCACTACTTCCCACCGTTCACTACCTCCATATATCACTACCTCCACTCTCCTACCTCATTATCACTACCTAACATTATCACTACCTCCTATCATCACTATATCCCATTATCACGACCACCCAATATCACTACCTCCCTTCATCACTACCTGCTAACCCTCACTACCTCCCATCATCACTCTATCTCATTACTACCTCCCAATATCACTACCTCAGATTATCTCCTCCCATCATCACTCCCTCTCGTTATCACTACCTCGCACCATCACTACCTCAGATTATCTCTGCCTCCCATTATCACTACCTCTCATCCCTCACTACCTCCCATTACAATACCTTCCATTATCACTGCCTCCCCACCCCTCACTACCTCCCACCCCTCACTACCTCCACCCCCTCACTACCTCCCATTATCACTTTTTCCCACCCCTCAACACCTCCCACTCCTCACTACCTCCCATTATCACTACCTCCCGTTATCACTACGTCCCACCCCTCACTACCTCATATTATCACTGCCTCCCATCATCACTACCTCCCACTATCACTACCTCCCATCATCACTACCTCAATTATCACTGCCTCTCATTATCACTACCTCCCATCATCACTACCTCCCATTATCACTACCTCCCATTAACATTACCTCCCACCCATCACAACCTCTCATTATCACTACCTCCCATTATCACTACCTTCCTTCATCACTACCGCCAAACCCTCACCACTCCCATCATTACTCCCTCTCATTATCACTACCACTATCACTACCTCCCATTATCACTACCTCCCATTGTCACTACCTCCCATTATCACTGTCTCCACCCTAACTACCTCACCCCTCACTACCTCCCATTATCTACCTCCACCTATCACTACCTCCCACCACTCACTACCTCCCATTATCACTACTTCCCATTATCACTACCTTCATTATCACTATTTCCCATTATCACTACCTTCCATTATCCACTACTTCCATTGTCCACCCCCCACCCCTCACTATATTCCCATTATCCTACCTTCCATTATCACTACCTCCTTTATCACCTACCTCCCATCATCACTACCTCCCACCCTCACACCCTCCCATTATCACTACCTTCCATTATCACTACCTCCCATTATCACTGCCTCCCATTATCACTCCCTTCCATTATCAATATCTCCCATTATCACCCCTATTAGCACTACTTCTCATTTTCAGAGACAGTCCAGACCTGACCCGACGTTAGGGAGGTCAAGTGTAGGGTAACTCTCACGGCTGACCAAGGGTTATAAATCAGCCAGGCTCCCCTCCCATGTCACACATGTAAGGGGGCACCGGCCGGCTCTCTCCCAATATACACAATGGCCCCACCTGATGACTTCTCCAGAAGATACAACTTATAGTCTCTGAAAAAGTCCAGACCTGACCTCACATTGGCCAGGTCAAATGTAAGGAGACCCTTCGCCCCCCCCCACCCCCCCGACCAGCTCAACCTGACGGCTCGCCTCCCAATATATAGGACGTCCTAGTCCTCCCTCAGGGAGAGACGAGAGAGATACCCGGAGACAGAGAGCCAGAGAGGGACAGAGAGAGAGTGTGGAATGTGACGAGGAAGGGCCAGCGTCTACACCACGGGTCCTGCTCGAGAGAAGTCAGGGGCCGGAGGCAAGCCGCCTCGGGTTGCCTGCAGTCGCCTCCGGTCAGGACCGAGACTTCCCTCCGGCGCCCAGCTAAGCAGTCTCCCATAGAGGCAACCCAGGACCACCTGCTAGGCCTCCCCCAGGTCACGTGAGTGTTTGTCAGAGCTTTCCATGGGATGAGTTACTTACGTGGGAAGTGTATTCATTTCATGTTCGTGTCCGAGAATCAGAGTGTCTAGTAACGTAATATGATGTCCTAGTAACGTAAATATAATGTCCTAGTAACTTCAATAGAAGGTGTTATTAATGTGTCCATGTCATTGTCGTAATTAATAAAGAGTTGTAACGAAGCGGTGTTTGAGAAGTCGCCTTTAAGACGTAATAGATGTGTATTGACGTATAAGATACGATAAGTGTAAATAACTATCACGGCCACGCTACCAGAAACTTCCTCTCTTTTATACTCTTATACTATCAATATTCTACCTATATGTAAATATTCTTCTTGTCTCATTATGTGTCATTACAATGGTGGCAGCGAACTATATACGTTAATCCACGCCTTCCTCGCTTAGTTATTATAATGGTGGCAGCAAACTTAACGTAACTCACGCCTTCCCTCGGTTAGCCATAACACCTGGCTCGTCTCATCCTTCATTTGATTCAGTCTAAGTATTGTCTACAATTGTGTAATAAGTAATTCCTGTGTCGTAGCGTCGTAGCGTGAAAAGTGTCCTAGTGTGTCATCTTTACAGCTCAAGTCAATGTCTCTCGTCGTGGCATGCGCGAATTTTTTCTAGAAATATGTTCAGTGCTTAACGTGATTTCTCATTGTCCCCCGCGATCTGTGACATTCTCAGTAGCCCAAGTGCAGTTTGATTGTTGGTCAGTGTTGAACGTAGAAATTGTTTCAGTTATGAAAGCGGTGTCTGTACTAACTGTTATAACTTAACATGTCTTTTAACATACATCCTCCTCCCTGTCCTAATCCTCACCTCACCCTCATTACCCTTCCTCCCATCCCTGCCCCGCCCTGCCCCGCCCTGCCCCGCCGTTCCGTGCCCCGCCCCGCCCCGCCGTTCCGTGCCCCGCAAAGCCCCGGCCTGGCCCGATCAACCACGCCCCGGCTCCCCCCCCACCTGGCCCGATCAACCACGCCCCGGCTCCCCCCCCATCTCACCCGCCACGCCTCGCCACCACCCCGCCCCACGTCGGCCTGGCCAGCCGCGCCCCGACTCGCCTCGCCTCGCCTCCACCCGCCTCGCACCGTCCAGTGTGACCACCAATCCCCATATGTTTTGTCCAGTGAGTTATGCTTCGAAATCGGTGGTTAATATAAAGTAATATTGCGATAATTACAGAGCTTCACTCAGTGTGATTTTATGCTGTTATGATTTGTGATGTACTCTTTGACGCGTAGTGATAAATGATATTAATGTAGTGAGCAGAGCTTCACTCCCCGACCCAGCCTAATGAGAATATTGTCGTGACGGAAACTATAGTTGCCAAACATTGACGTAACGTATAAAGTAAATATTTGTTTTTCTTTACGGATACACTTCCAACTAATCCATCATCCCTTTCGGATTGTTTCTGTCAAATGTCACACACAGTACCGCCCCATGGCTAGCCGGAATCCGACCACAGCACATATAAGAAGAGAAGAAGCAGCGTGAGGAATGCAGCGTGATGAATGCAGCACCACACCCGCCATGCACCACCCCACTTCTTTCAAGTCCTACCTGGTCTAGGATTAAAAAGATTTTATATTTTTCTACTGTAGGAAGTTAAGGAGTGTGGAATGTAGCGCCACACAACGAACCCTGGTCAGCCCAGCCAGGGAGGGATTCACCACTGTGGAAGGTGTAAGACAGGACGGTCTTTGGTCTCGCCGAAACTCACGTACGGAGGGCGAGCCCTGGTCCGCGGAACCTGCCTTACAGTCATCTAAGGAGACGACAGCCCAAGCAGTGGACCGGCTTTCATCCCGGCCGGAGGGGGCCGACGGCAGATGAACAGAAAATCGTCTGGAATATGTTGAAAATGATCATGTTGCAGAGAAGAAATACAGATGGAGCAGAAAAATTCATCTGGAATATGACGGAAAATGAAGATGTATAAAGAAACGCAGATGAACCAGGAGGAAGTGAGAAGAAGTCAGATGTGGTGACACGACCTACAAAGTGCGGTATTGAAGAAAGAAAAACGTGCTATGTGAAGAGAGAAGACGTCCTGTGCTGACATCAGAAGAAAGTCAACGATGAAAAGGTGGATAATCTGAAGGACCAATCGACTACCGCTGTTGTGCTGCCGGCATTCCTTATTTTCAGATACCAGCTGGATGGAGGACTTGAGCCATGCTGGACCCAACAAATGTACTGATGTTGTTGATGTTGTTGATGTGTAATAAAAAGATACAACACCCTAACATGTGAAGTAGGAGCATTTTTTTATGTATTTTGAAGTATTTCATTCTCTGATTTTTGTTAACATGTTCTACAAAGAATGTTTTTTTTAAAAGATTAGTCACTTTTTCTATGAGTTCATTTGATCAATGTTTTGTATTACCAAATGCAATGTTGCAGACATACTACTGAGTGGGACGAATTATTATTTTGACACGGCCTGGTTAGGCAATGTAACACCTGTTTTTGTTGTAGAACGTGATTTGCAAGTTTGCCTCGGACACTATGCTAGATATGAAGGATCTTTAGATCACTCTATGTTCACTTACTGTGTATGTATTTTATTTTTTTTCTCCTGTCATAGAAGATTTAATCTTGGCGGGAGGTATAGTAAGCTTTGTCAGATCAAACTATGCCAGTAGAAAAACATACATCTCTAGGGTTATAATTTGTAAAATGTAAGGATGCATTATCGCCTCAGGGACTATATTAGATACTGCACATGATGTTACTGTCTACTTTAAATGTGTCATCAGTTCTCTGAGCATGAAAGCTTTGGTCTTGGCGGGAGGTGTAGTGATGGGTTGTCAGACCGCAGCTTGCATCTCAGAGACAGTCCAGTCTTGACCCGACATTAGGGAGGTCAAGTGTAGGGTAACTCTCACGGTTGACCAAGGGTTATAAATCAGCCAGGCTCCCCTCCCATGTCACACATGTAAGGGGGCAACGGCCGGCTCTCTCCCAATATACACACGGCCCCACCTGATGACTTCTCCAGAAGATACAACTTATAGTCTCTGAAAAAGTCCAGACCTGACCTCACATTGGCCAGGTCAAATGTAAGGAGACCCTTCGCCGCCCCCCCTCCCCGACCAGCTCAACCTGACGGCTCGCCTCCCAATATATAGGACGTCCTAGTCCTCCCTCAGACAGAGACGAGCGAGATACCCGGAGACAGAGAGCCAGAGAGGGACAGAGAGGGTGTGTGTTGTGTAAGGAAGAAGGGCGAGCTACTACACCACCAGGCCTGCTCGAGAGAAGTTAGGGGCCGGAGGCAAGCCGCCTCCGGTCGCCTCCAGTCGCCTCCGGTCAGGACCGAGACTTCCCTCCGGCGCCCAGCTAAGCAGTCTCCCATAGAGACAACCCAGGACCACCTGCTAGGCCCCCCCTAGGTCACGTGAGTGTTTGTCAGAGCTTTCCACGGGATAAGTTACTTACGTGGGAAGTGTATTCATTTCATGTTCGTGTCCGAGAATCAGAGTGTCTAGTAACGTAATATGATGTCCTAGTAACGTAAACATAACGTCCTTAAGAACTTCAATAGAAGGTGTTATTAATGTGTCCATGTCATGTTTGTAATTAATATAGAGTTGTAACGAAGCGGTGTTTGAGAAGTCGCCCTTAAGACGTAATAGATGGGTATTGACATATAAGATACGATAAGTGTAAATATCTATCACGGCCACGCTACCAAAATCTTCCTCTCTTTTACTCTCTTACTAAATATTCTATCTATATATATAAATATTCTTCATGTGAGATTTGTCTCATTACACCATTATCACTACGTTCCATTATCACTACCTCCCATTGTCACTACCTCCCACCCCTCACTATATTCCCATTATCACTACCTCCCATTATCACTCCCTCTTATTTTCACTACCTCCCACCCCTCACTACCTCCCATTATCACTACCTTCCATTATCACTATCTCCCATTATCACTGCCTTCCATTATCACTACCTCCCATTATCAATACCCTGCATTACCACTACCTCCGACCTCTCACTACCTCCCATTATCACTACCTTCCATTATCTCTACCTCCCATTATCACTACCCCGCATTACCACTACCTCCCACCCCTCACTACCTCCCATTATGACTACCTCCCATTATGACTACCTCCCATTATCACGACTTCCCATTACCACTACCTCCCACCCCTCATTACATCCCATTATCACTACCTCCCATTATCACTACCTTCCACTATCACTACCTCCCATTATCACTACCTTCCATTATCACGACCTTCCATTATCACTACCTCCCATTATCACTACACCCTATTAGCACTACTCATTTTCACTACTTCCCATTAACACTACCTCCTTTTATTACTACCTCCTATCCCACACTACCTCCCATTATCACTACCTCCCATCATCACTACCTCCCATTATCACTACCTCCCATTATCACTACATATTATCTACTGTCCCATTATCAATCCTCCCCTCACTGCCCCATTCACTACATCTTATCACTGCCTCCCATCATCACTACCTCCCATTATCACTACATCTCTTTTCCTTCCTCCATTATCCCTATCTCTCCCTCACCACTCCCATTGTCCACACTCCCATTATTGCTACCCCAGCCCTCCAATACCTCTCACTACCTCCCCATTGCCACTCCCATTCTACCTCCATTATCACTACCTCCCATCATCACTACCTCCCTTTTATTTAACCTCACTCCCTCCATGTCACTACCTTACATTATTACTCCTCCACCCCTCACTACTATTTTCACTACCTCCCATTATACTACCTCCCATTATACCCTCCCATTATCTTACATCTATTTTCCTACCTCCCATATCACTACCTCCCCCATTATCTACCTCCCATTATCACTCCTCCCATTATCACTCCCATTATCACTACCTCCATTATCACCCATCTATTTTCCAAAACCTCCCATTATCACATATCTTTCTGTCTTTCATTTATCACTACCTCCCATTGTCACTTACCACCTTTATTTATCATTGCATCACTACCTCCTACCCCTCACTGCACTCCCATTATCCTACCTCCCATTTTCTCTCCTATATCCCTCCCATTATCACTACCTCCCATATCACCCACCTACTGTATCTCTGCCTCCCATTATCCTACCTCCCATTATCACTACCTCCCATTATCACCTACTATTTTCACTACACTCCCATTATCACTACCTCCTTTCACTATCCCACCATTATCTTTACCTCTCACTACCTCCCATTATCACCACCTACCATTATCACTACCTCATTATCACTACCTCCCATTATCACTACTCCCATTGTCACTACACTCCCATTATCACTGCCTCCTGTATCACTACCACCATTATCACTGCCTCCCATTATCACCTCCATTTCACTACACTCCCATTATCACTGCCTCCCCATTTATCCCACATCCATCACTCCCCTCTCATCACCTCACTACATCCTTATCACTACCTCCCTTATCACTACACTCCTCATTATCACTACCTCCCATTATCACTCTCCCATTATCACTACCTCATTATCCTCTACCTCCCATTATCCCCAACCTCCTATTATCACCACCTACTATTTTCATTGTCTCCCATTGTCACCATACCTCCCCATTATCACCATACCACATTACTACCTCCCATTATCACACCTCCCATTATCACTACCTCCATTATCACTACTTCCCTTGTCACTACCTCCCATTATCACTACCTCCATTATCACAGTATCACTACCTCCCATTATCCTTCACCTCCCCCTTGTCACTACCTCCCATTGTCACTACCACCCATTATCACTATCTACCCACTCACCATACATCACTACCCCCCTGACTCACTCCACTCACCCTCACTGCCTCCCATTATCACTACATCATTTATCACTCCCTCCTGTATCTGCCTCTGTATCACTACCTCATCATTGCTACCATTATCTTACCTCCTATTTCACTGCCTCATTATCACTGCCTCCCATTATCACTACCTCCATTATCACCACCTACCATTATCACTACCTCCCATTATCACTACCTCCCATTATCTCTACTTCCATTATCATTACCTCCAGTATCACTACCTCCCATTATCACTACCTTTATCACTACCCCCCACCCTCACTACCTCCCCTCCCTCCCATTATCACCTCCCACATTGTCACCACCTCCATTTTCACTACCTCCCATTATCACTACCTCCCATTATCACTACACTCCTGTTCACTACCTCCCATTATCACTACCTCTTTATCACTACCTCCCATTATCTACCTCCCATCTGTCTTACCTACTATTATCACTACCTCCCATTATCACTACATCATTATCTGCTACCATCCATTATCACCTTCCCATTGTCACTGCCTCCCATTATCACTTCACTCCTCCCATTTTCTTCCCCCATTATCACTACCTTCCCATTGTCCTCATCACGTATCACCTCTCATTATCACTGCCTCCCATTATCACACTCATTATCACTTCCCATTGTCCTACTTCCCATTATCATTACCCCCATTATCACTCCACCCTTTATCACTACCCCCTAACACTACCTCCCACCCTCTACCTCCCATTATCTGCCTCCTCCTTGTCACTCTACACTCCCATTATACTACCTCCCATTGTCACCTACTATTTTCTTTACCTCCCATTATCACTACCTCCCATTATCACTACCTCCCATTATCACCCTTTCACTCCCATTATCACCTTCCATTATCTTTACTTCCCATTATCATTGCACTCATTATCACTACCTCCCATTATCCTACCACCTATTATCACTACACACCTCACTACCTCCACACCCTCACTACCTCCCATTATCACTGCATCACATTTTCCGCACTCTGTCACTACATCATTATCTACCACATTTCTCACTGCCATCTGTATGTCACTTCTACTTCCACTCACTCTCACTCACTCTTATTTTCCTACCTCCCCATTATCACTTCCCCTCCCCCCCATTATCACTACCTCATTATCCACTACCTCCCATTATCACTACCTCATTATCACTACCTCATTATCACCTGTCACCCTTTATCACTACCCCCCACCCCTCACTTATTCCCACCCCCTCTACCTCCCATTATCACTACCTCACATTATCACTACACTCTATTCTCACTACCTCCCATTATACTCACCTCCCACATTATCACTACTCCATTTATCACTACCTCCCCATTATCACCACCTACTATTTTCTCAAACACTACCTTCCATTATCACTTACCTCCCATTATCACTACATCTATTACGCTCACTCCATATCACTACCTCCGTGTGCTACCCCCACAAATCCTACCTCCCATTTTCACTGCCTCCCATTATCACTACGTCCCGTATCACGCTCCCTTTCTTCCCACCCCTCATCATTCATTATCACTACCTCCCATTGTCACTACCTCCCATTATCACTCACTCCCATTATCATGCCTCCCCACATTATCACTGCCTCCCATTATCCTACTCCCATTATTACCTTCTATTATCACTACCTCCCATTATCACTACCTCCCATTATCACTACCTCCCATCACCACCTCCCTGTTATCACTACTCCCATTATCACTACCACCTTGTTTTCCCCCCTACCCCTCACTACCTCCCACATCACTACACTCCCATTATCACTTCCTCCCATTATCACTACCTCCTGTACTTACCTCCCATGTCACTACACTCCATCACTACCCCCATTCTCTACCTCCCATTATCACCTCCCATTATCACTATCACCTTTCATCACTACCCACCACCTCCTTCATCACTACCTCCCATTCACTACCTCCCATTATCCCACTGCACTCACATTTTCACTACATACATCACCACTGTCTTACATCACCTAGTTATGTTCTACTACCTCACCTACCCTCCATCACTGCCTCCACACCCTCACTGCCTCACATTATCACTACCTCCCATTGTCACTACTCCCATTGTCCACACTCCCATTATCACTACCCCCATTACTACTCTTATCACTACCTCCATCATCACTACCTCCCATTATCCTTTCATCCCATATCACTACCTCCCATTATCACTACCTCCCATCTCCAGCCTCCCATTATCACTACCTCCCATTATTACCTCCCAACCTCAATACCTCCCTCTCACTACCTCCCATTATCACTACCTCCCATTCTCTTTCCTCCCATTATCACTACACTCCCATCATCACTACCTCCCATCATACCCACAACCCTCCCATTATCACTACCTCACATTATCACTGCCTCCCACCTCACTGCCTATTTTCACCTCCCGTAACACTACCTCCATTATCACCACACTCCCATTATCACTGCCTCTATTTACACACCATCCAGTATCACTGCCTCCCCCATTATCCTTACCTCACATGTCACTACCCTCCCCATTGTCACTGTATCATTGTCTTTCACATCACGTTAATCTGCCATCTACAATTTTCAAACCTCCCATTATCTCACAACCTTCCATTATCACTACCTCCCATTGTCACTACCTCCCATTATCTCTACCTCCCATTATCATTTACCACCTTTATTTATACCCCCCACCAACTCACTACCTCCCCACCCCTCACCACACTCATTATCACTGCACTCCCACATTTTTCACTGTCTGTGTCACTACTCCTTTATCTTTCTCGTATCACCTGCTGTTTCTATCTCATTATCCCTTCCTCCCATTGTCCTTACATCCCATTATCTACCTACTATTTTCACTACCTCCATTATCACTACCTCCCATTATCACTACCTCTATTGTCTACACTCTGTCTTTCTGTGTCACTACACTCAGTATCACTACCTCCATTATCACACCTACAATTTCACTACCTCCCATTGTCACTACCTTCATTATCACTGCACTCCCCATTGTCTTTCACACTCCCGTTATCGCACCTCCTGTTATCACTGCCGCATGTCACTGCCTCCCACATTATCTTACGCCTGTTTTCACTGCATCACATTGTCACTGCATCACATTATCACGATACACATCAATGCCCGCCACCCTCACTACCTCCACCCCTCACCTCCCATTATCACTGCTCCATTATCACTACATATATTATACTCTCCCATTATCACTCTGTGTCACCTCATTATCACTACCTCCCATTATCTACCTCTGTGTCACCACCTACTATTTCATTATCTCCCACATTATCACTACCTCCCATTAACACTACCTCCCATTATCACCCACTTATCACTACACTCCCATTGTCACTACCCCATTATCACTACCTCCTATTATGCTACTTCCCATTGTCACTACACTCATTACCTCCCATTATCTGCCACCTACAGTATCACTACCTCCACATTATCCCTACCTCCCCGTGTCACTACCTCCTGTCACTTTCTGCCATTTGTCACTGGCCCCCTCCTGCACCCTTTATCTGCCCCACAGCTCTTTCCCCTCCCATCCTCACTCACTCCCGTTATCACTGCATCACGTTGTCACTGCACTCCTGTTATCACTGCCTCCACTATTATCACTACTGCACCTCCATTATTGCTACCTACCATTGTCACCTACTATTTTCACACTCCATTATCCTTTCCTCCCCTTCTCTTTCCTCCCATTATCACCCCTACTATTTTCTGCCTCATTATCTACATTTCCATTGTCCTTTACTTCCCATTATCACTACCTCAGTATCACTACCTCTGCATTATCACTACCTTTTATCACTACCCCCACCCTCTTTCCTCCCCACACCCCTCACTACCTCCCCATTATCACTACACTCATTACCCCCCCCATCACCACCTACTATTTTCACTACACTCCCATATCACTACCTCCCATTATCACTACCTCCCATTATCACTACCTCCTATTTCCTACACTCCCATTATCACTACCTCATTATGCTGCACTCACATTATCTGCACCTACAATTTTCAGTAAGCACAGCAATGCGTGGCTTCT
>NW_024710648.1:0-19631 GCF_018991925.1 Homarus americanus | reverse complement strand
TGATACATTGTTTTTTATTTACAATAGTTTTGGTATTCCAGATATTTGTGACAATTGGCTGACTATCTTTTACATTTTATACATAGTATTAATATTACACTAACTAGCACCTATTCTTTCTTCTATCTTGACTTTGGGTTTATTTCACCCTACATACTGTCTAGCACCTGAGGTATGTTGTAAGGGCCTGGGACATTAGGGATAGAAATCCCTTACCAGACTAATCAGGTTCTTAATAAAGGAAAGTCAAGGACCATGTTTTTCTGAGGAATAGCAAACAACCGTTTGAGATTGACATCTCTTTACTGTAAAAAAATATAACACAAAACTCTGACACCACTCAACAAACATCAAATAATTACGGGAGTCAAACAATTAATGCAGTCAAAAGTTAATGGAGTTGAACAATTAAGGGAAGCAAACAATTAAAGGAATCAAACAATTAATGGGAGTCAGCAATTATTTGAATCAAACAATTAATGGGAGTTAACAATTGATAGAATCAAACAATAAAGGGGCGTCAGCAATTAATGGAACCAAACAACCATAGAATCAAACAATGAACACATATTTCCTACGGCAGTGGCCTTGGGGGAAGGTTCTGGAACACGGTGATCCACACTCAGGGTAGGGAAGCGTCCATTCAACTCCACACTCGAGGGATGTCTTGAAATGGCAGAACACCGGGCCACAGACGGAATGAGATGAACTGACGGTCGTGGTATGTGGTAGTGGTAGATGACCAGAGAAATGACAGTCGATAAGTGAAGGTCTGGGGACACAGCCCACTAGTCCAGGACCTATGATGAGATCACAGCCAGAATTTGACGAACAGCGGGGTAGCTAGATAGTGACTGTATGGCGGCTGGGGTGAATCTTCCGGTGACCCAGATATTCGCTGCTGTTCTCACCTCTGTCCACCCCCCCCCCCCAAGTGTCGTCGCACCAGCAAACAAGCAAGTAAGCAGCGGTAACGAGCAGAAAGATAGTTTCCGCCCTTACATATGTTCTATATAGATCATTCTCGACCAGAGAATGTCATCACTTACACATAGTTACCTGAAGAGGCGTAGATATCCCTTCGATACCAGTCGTTTCATCAGCTTCTCGTTCTCCGGGTCGTATGTTCCCTGGGGTCCCACTATGAATGCAGCCACCTTCACCTGATGGTATTGTCAATTCAATTTTAATTGTGTATTCCTTGATAGAGGAAGCAGGATCCTAGTGCTGTCACTAGGTAACCCTGTATAATAACACCAGAAGCATCTGGCAAGTGTGACAAGTATATACAGTATAAATATTATAAAGGGGCTTACTAAAGCCTAAGGAAGGAAGGATATTCCTATAACACATAATCAATGTTATTTACATAATATCTGGCCAGTATAGGGAGGATCATCGTCTCTCCGTCAGGGGGTCGTGGAGTGGTGGTCCAGGAGGCGTCACGGAAGCGTTGTGTGTGGGGACATCTTAGGAGGTAGTGGATAAGGGTGCGGCTGTCGGGTCTTCTGCATAATGCACAAGAGCATTGCTCAGGGGTTGCTGGGATACCAATCTCCCAAGCAAAGTCATACCCAATGATGATACGGGCAGCAATCACGTCCCCTTTCCGCGACCCGTCAGGAAGTTTATGGAGGACATCGTAACAGGTGGGCGGGGAGTCCATGGGGATGGCTGCTTCCCGAGCTTCTCTCTGTTTGCGGCGAATTTGGGCCTAAGCTGTAAAAGTGTTCGAGGAACAACGTAGTCAGGTGTGGCCTTGTTGCAGCCAGTCTTGGCAAGGCCATCTGCTGCCTCATTCCCCAAGATACAGACATGACTGGGTATCCATAGGAATGTCACAGGAGGCCTGCATCCTGAAGTGTGGATGTTAACCCTCGTATTCGGAGGATGAGGTCCTTATTTTCCCCTGATCCAAATGTGATGCCGTCGAGAGCAGACCTGGGATCACAGCAGACAAGCAAGGGGCAGAAACCATCTGCTTTTTCCTCAGCGAGAAGGGCAGCAACGAGGACTATTAGTTCAACCTGAGTGGAGGATGCCCGTCAGAAACTCTGAGAGACAGTTTGATAGGCTCAGGGGCATCAGGACGGGAGATGTAGACACCAGCCCCGGCCCCACCTATAGAGGACAACCCTACATGGGGACCAGTGGGCGATCCTGGAGAGGTGGTATTTGCAGAGAATAACAGGGTTCACTTGGGATTTCGGGAGCGGTCCACCGAGGGCAATCACTTCAGGTTGAAAATCCAGTCAGGGAGAAGGAGACGAACCAACAGCAGGGGTGACAACAATATCAGGCAGGAGGTCGTATTCATGGGGGCTCGGATGAGTGACCTTCGCCACTGTCTTCTAGATGGAGGTCGGCCTCAGATAGCAGGAGTCAAAATGGCTTGGACATAATTACCCCAAGGATCCCATAGAATAGAAACGGCAGTTTTTAGGTAAAACTCCTGGACACGATCCTGTAAGGGGAAAAGACCAGGTTCGGGTTATAGAGAAGTAGAGCGTGTACACTGAGGAGCCCCAAGGATGATACGAGCAGCTTTCCTCTGGATAACTTCGAGACGGTTGACAGCAGTCAGACTAATGTTGACGAGGGCAGGGGCGGCGTAGTCAACACAGGAATGGACAAAGGACTTGTACATGGTGAGAAGTACAGGTGTGGTGGCACCAAGGGAACCCCTGCACATGGTAGAGAGGGGAGCGAGACGCCGAAAGCATATGTCTCGAAGATAGCGGACTTCAGGGATCTGACAACGTGTGCGAGTTACATACACACCCAGGTATTTTGTCTCATTAACCCAGTCCAAGGGCGTTCCTGATAAGAGAAGGGGTGGAGGTACAACACGACCGTGCCACATGGCTTCTGTTTTCGCAATTGAAAGAAGGAAACCAAGTGAATCACACTCTCTGGAGACCAGATCAAGGGCTTCCTGCATGCTGAGGTAGTCAGGGGCTTGGAGGAGGACATCGTCAGCATATCCTGAGTGGACAACTTCTGTCGGCCACGGGAGAGATGCAATGGAGTTCATGAGAGTGTTAAACATAGTGGGACTCAGGACTCCACCTTGAGGGGTGCCGAGGTTCATTTCTTGAACAGGAGATATAGAGCCTTCAACGTGAACCCGGGCGTGACATCCAGTGAGGTAAGAGGCGATCCATTGAAGAAGTCTCCCTTTAACCCCTAACTGTACAAGTTCAGCTAAAATGAGGGCAGGCTGAGCCGTATCAAAGGCTCCCTTGATATCAAGGAAGAAGGAGACGCGGGCAGTCTGATGGCAATAAAAGGAAAAAATGGAGTGTTCTGTGCTGCGATGTTGTATGAAACCATTGAGGGAATTGTAGAAGCCGCCTATGGTGTGAAGAAGGCGACGATGGAGTATCCTCTCCATCGTCTTGCAAACACAGGAGGTAAGACTAATGGGTCGATATTTCACAGGATCTCCCGGCTTAGGGATGGGGATAATAGTGGCATTTTTCCAGTTAGACGGGAGAACCCCATGTTCATAAGACATATTGTAGAGAGCAAGCAAGGGGCCATTAGTAATATTAGTACAGGCGTTGAGGACGGAGTAGGTTATCTGATCATCCCCAGGAGAGATGTCTTTTCTAATGCGACGAGCACTGTCAAGCTCGAACTGTGTGATGGGATGATCAGTGGGGGCAGGGGAGGTAAGAGCAGCACGAACAACAGGCTCAGACGCATCGAAGCGAGCCTGCACTGCCTCCTGCATTGGATCTGGAAGTGCCTCAAAGGAGGAAGCTCGTGCCCAGTCCTCCATTAACGAGCAGTCAAGGGAGGCGGGGTCAGAGTGGGGAGGAGGCCTTCGACGAGTACCCCGTATAGCATTAATCCGATTCCATACATAAGAGGGTGACGACTGGAATGATAGAGACCCCGTGAAGGATAGCCAGTCCGCCTCACGAATCCGACGGCGCTCCTGAGTTGCAGAAGAGCATCAATTTTTTAAGTCTTCCCAGTCCTCTGGAGAGCGAGACCTCCGTATGGCAGAGTGGAGATCACGGGTTAGCTGACGGAGATGTCTCATGGCAGGTATACGATACCAGTAGTTGGTCGCACTTCTGGGGTGACGGGGAGGGCGTGGAGCGGTAGCGCGATTGACAGAGTCATACACGGCATCAACAAAATCAGCGCTGTAAGAGTCAAGGGACTGGGGGACAAAATAGGAATCCGCCCAGGTAGAAAGGTATTGGGTAAAGGAAGGAACAGCATCTTGTGTGAGACGAAGGCGAGGGGATCGATAAAGAGCTGATGTCGGGGCAGAGAAGGAGAGCCTGAGATGGGTAGTAACGGCAAGATGGTCACTATACAGAGCAGACTCGGTGCAGACGGTAGGATGAAAGGAGGTATGACTGTTCAAAAGTAAGCCAACATCAAGGAAACTATGGGGGAGATGAGTAGGATCGTCAGGACAAAGAAAGCGAACATCATTATCCCCATTAAGAAACTGTGAGTTATGTGATTCGTTAAGAGTACATGGCGTGGGATGATACGGAGTAAGAGTGGGATGGCGGGCATTAAAGTCGCCAAGAACAATAGTGGGAACCCCATCATGGAGGTAGTGAAGAACCTGGGGGTCCAGAGAATCACTCCTGAAATGAACATTGACTACACGAAGGGTCCGGTCACCAAGAGTAAGGGAGACAGAAAATAATTCAGACGGGGATCCATGTGAGTCAGGTGAAGGGAGACGAACAGATGGAATGGTGTTACACACAAGGGTGAGGAGGCCACGAGCCTGCCCACAGTACCGAGGCAGGGTGTAAACAGTATAGCCAGAGAGGCGGAGTGGAGTAACATCGTCTGTGATGGTTTCCTGAAGTAGAGCAACATCTACTTGATGGGAGAGCACAAACTGGGCGAGGTCTGTCCGGCGAGGTCTAAGTCCCTGGATGTTCCATTGTAAGAAGAGGAGGAAACGGCCTCCGGTGTGAGATGAGTCGGTGGGACTAGACGGGGCTCCAGAGGAGGTACCAAATTCTGTTGAGAAAAGTGGAGAGGGGGGAGTGGGAGAGCGAGGGATGGATCCTCCATCTCGGGAGATGGAAGGAGGCGGGTCGTCAGGGCTTGCAAAGTGCGCCCCTGTTGGGTCAGGGTGTCCAGAATGAGTTGTTGTTGCCTCTGTAATGTCGCAATTGTTTCCACAAACAAGTCGAGTTGGGCAGAGACAAGGTTGATTTGTTTGGAGTGGCAATCCAGACAGAGAGTGATTGTTTCCATAGAACCAACTTGGTGTACTTGTGCAAGAGCTGGAGGTGGCAGCGAGGATTGCCGAGGGCCCGACTGGGCATGTGGTGGTGGTAGCAACGGAGAGGGACGGTGAGGGTTCAGGTGAGAAAGATGTGGTGGTGGTGCTGGCGAAGGAAAGCTGGGGTCCGGGTGGGCAGGAGGTGGTGGTGACTGTGTGGCAGGGCCGGCAACGACCTTGTTCCAAGAATGGTAGGGAGAGGGAGGGAGGGGAGTGTAATGGGCCCCTGTCTCATCAACAGAACATATTATATAAATGGGTCAATACATCTGATATTATATTCAGATTCACCACCCTGTAACTTTCCACTGTCTATGAGTCAGACATGACTTGTACACGTGAGAGGGCAACTCTCCCAGGAGGTAGAGACCCATCGTCAGCATATCTGTAAGCCCCGCACAGCGAGGCCCTTACTCGAGTAGTCACTCACAAAAAGTTATATCGTAAGGACGTGACCTAACGTTTATAATACATAAATGGCGTCCCTTTCTCATTCACTCATATACAGTGGAACTTACGGTCGATCTACACTCAGGAATTATAGATACAATCCTTTTATAATAAAACAAGGAACTACAGTTTGGGTTTCGTTACTTAAACCCAAATAATAAATATATGTGAACGGCCTGGTTAATTGTACAAAAGAGCCGATTCATATAGGTGGCAAGCGGTGTGTACGGATTCTTAAACTGGTAGTCGTATCAAACCGTCTGTGTTTTTGGGAAAAACAAAAAACACACAACAGTGACGCGTTACATAATCCGAGTGTTTAAAACTATATCCCGTATCGAGACGATATTTAGTGAGTGCTCCTTATCTCTGTCACATACGAAACGTGCAAAATTCGTAATATACATATATTACAGCCTGTTGGTGAATATCCAGTTTGTGCTGGTTGAAGTAGACCCCACTCAGCATTTTCATGATACAGTGTTGCAGTGTTGAAGAAAGGTTTCATAACTTGGACTAACAATTGATATTTCACAAGTAGCTGAACAGTTTTGTTGTGTCGCCAGCGTTAATTACGAAGTTCCGGTGTCATCATACAGATCTCTATATATACGTAGACTGTGAAGACTTGGCACACGGCAGTTTCGCTAGCGACCTAGCAACGAACAGAGTGATAACCAATCATCAGCAGTTTCTGATCGACTGTGGAGAACCTCCCCTAGTTTGAAGTGGGCTCATCTCTCGCCAAGGTAGAAGCGTCTCTTCGTTGCCAAGGAAACCAAGAGCAGCGCGCGCATCACCAGGAAGAGGCCCGGCCCACCCTCCACACAAGACTCGACTTGGAACTCGGCTTGAAGGATCACATTTTCTATACAGACGTAACACCCTGTATAAATAGGTATTTAAATTACATAATTATACACACATGAACACGTTCGAGAGATATCTTCACACCTATAGGTTCGTCAGATAGGATTATTTCAATGATAAAGTGTCGAATGTAAAATTAATGTATTGAAATTCTATAATTTACAGTGGTTTAGATCTCTGTTTCCTTATTGATAGTTTAATTATTAACTACAATTCATATTCATTTATCTTGTAAATGAGAGGCAAGTAATCTGCTTTAACTGTTAATTATTCATTGACCCACAAGAGACTAATAGATAATTTTCTAAGTTTCACATATCTAGTGTTGATGACATTGCACACCTAGCGCAGCTGTTTGCTTATAACCAACTCGTCGATGATCAAGCACAGACTGACATTGACTTTGAGTCGGGAACACAGTTAGACGATTCGGTAGGAAGTAGTGAGAAAGTAATTGAGGAATCATTTGACGACTTAAACCGCCGTACTTTACGATCTGGTAATCAATATAGTACTTCACCTAAGTATACAAAAACAGTTACCCCTGTTACAGGTGATAGTGTGTCTCTTTCTAAATCAGTAACAACCTTATTAACCCAGCCTTCTGTTAGGATTAAGAATACTAACTTGCTTAATACTAACACTACAATGACTTCTTCTAACCCTCACGCCAGTACTACTACCACACCTAAACCTGATAATATTATTAATATCATGCAGCGTGGAGACTATGTACGAAATTTTACGGGTCAAGATGATTTTAGGGTCGCACATTTCATTCGTGCATGTGAAGATAACATGCGCACTGGTCAAATAACGACTGACGAAGACAAAAAGGCATATGTTCGTTCCCACATTACGCAGGGTTCTTATGCCGGTAGTCGTTTAAATGCTTTTGGTTTGCAGAGCCTTGATTATGAGAAATTTAAGCGAACGTTAATTGGAATCTTTGGGGGTAGGTCACAGCTGGGCCAGCTTCAATGGATCTTCAGATGGATGGATCGTTGTACGCCAGGGATACACAATGAAACGCCTGTCGACGCTGTCGACATCGCAGGCGAGATTTGCCAGGACATGCAAGCGACATTCCGGACCTCAGATTGGTACGACGATCAAGGTAATATGTCAGCGGACAATGTGGAAACGTTGATAGAGCTAATAAGTTTTCTGCTTTCCGTCCGTCGTCCTCTATATAGCCGGGCGCAAGAAGTACAGTATGAACCACCCCTGGATATGGTGGAGTACGCAAATAAGCTCTGTCCCCAGGCTACGGGCCCTTTAATGGCAAATTCCTTAATGGCACAGCCCTCAGTGACGTCACCGCAACCCTTGACGTCTATAGTGCAACCCCAGATGCCTCAGATGGCGCACATGTCTCCCTCCCAGACTCCTCATGAGACACACTTAGCTCCGATTGCACCTCCCCGCCTGACTTATTGTTACGAACCCCTCCACCCAGCACTACGAAGCACGCCATCTATTGTCCTGATCTACCTACCCAGCACCACGAGCAACGCCATCTAGGGACGAGACACGAGTATGACTCGTCTTAGTTACCACTCCGAGGTTTCCCTTCTCCATATCCTGGGTTGCGTCACCTCCTCAAAGTCTTCTTTGTCAGCTCCAATTCGAGGAGAGGGACTTGGCTCTGGGAAGTGACCACAGGATCATCTATCCTCTAAACCTACGTGCAGTGACTACCTACCGTCTTCTACAATACTCAGCCTTACTCGTCAGCCATCTCAGCTCCTCACTTAAGTACTATTATCTTGTATTAATTTCCCCACGTCCACTTGCTTCGAGATTGTTTTATGTTTATTAATATGTATATACTGTTAATGTTTAGGTTAAGTTTGGTTAAGGGTAATTTATAAGCTGAATATTTTGTTAAGGGATTTATGGTACTCTATTATATACAACGAAAACTCGCATCCTTTGTCTACCCTTTTATAGTCCGATTGTCTTTGTTTTTTTTTATTGTTGTTACCTGTTGGGATCTGGGTAGACGTATAACTATATTCTAAATCCCCAACTCGTAACAAATGGCGACCGTGACAGGATACGACCTTAAGTACCATATTCCTTCCTCCCTTGTTACTCAGTGTTAATTATTCCTCCCAGTCACTTCTGTTCACAATTGCTTTACGGTGGTTTAAAGTTTCCTTCATATGTGTGTGCATATATTGGTATTATCGTACAGTAAGAGTGACAGACGTAGGATATTAGGTTCCAAGTGTCATAAGGCTTACCTGTTATTACACGTGGCAGTTGTGTAGTAAGTCTTATCGAGTGTGGGAAGAATCCGGATCTGTTTAATGCCGTACCCTCACTCCAGAGTAGGTTGTTCCATAGTCACTAGTTTACGGTGAAGTGATATCTTGGGACGCCCCGCTCTACCAGGACCCCATAATTATAAAGCCTCAATTATTGTTCTTCTCATTATCTCATTCAGGGTCAATCATACCATTTATCAGGGTTGTTAATCCGGATCTTTATATTAATGCCGTAATACGCCCTACCTCTTTCAAGTATATCAGGGTTGTTAATCCGGATCTTTATATTTATGCCGTAATACGCCCTACCTCTTTCAAGTCTCTTATCCTTATCTAAGGATCTTCTCGGAAGAACAATAATCATAAGTGTAATTTCCCTAGGTATAACTTGGTTAGTTTTCGGGACTTTCTGGTTATCCAATGCCGTGATATTTTCTAGGGTTATCCACTTATCTTATCTTTGGACCATTAGTTAATTTATCCTATTTTTCTTAACAATGGCCACCTCAGGTTTTGATCTCCAGGATTTTATTGAAAATCCTTCCGTAGCTAAATTACGTGTTAATATCCTGAAGAAAGAATGGAAAGAAATGGCCAACTATTATAATATCCCATTTTCACAGCAACTGACTAAGGAAATGTTAAAAAATCATGTGATTGAAGTGCTGGTTCAACATGAAGTTTTAAAAGAATCCGCTGTTGACAGATTAACGCCCATGTCCAAGAAACTTCAACCACCATCCACCACCCCTCCTCACTCAGAAGTTGCTTCAGGTCTGGCTAGCCCTCGAGAAAAAACACAACGAATAGACGCCTTAGAACTAGAACGAGCAAGGTTCGAGTTCCAAATCAAAATGAAAGAACTAGAGTTGGAACAGGCCAAGTTGAAGGAGGCCAAGTTGGAGCAGGCCAAGTTGGAGCAGCAGGCCAAGTTGGAGCCTGAAGAAAGGTCGGAACAGGCCAAGTTGCAGCATGAAGAAAAGTTGGAACAGGCCAGGTCGGAACAGGCCAAGTTGGAGCAGGAGGTTAGACTGAAAGAACTACAGGTAAGAGAGATAGAAGTCACCTTAACATCGGAGTTTAGATCAAAAGAAGTGGCATTAAGAGAGAAACTAGCTGCTTTTAACCCTGCTACTGCTTCTTCCCTTGTTCCCGGGTTTGATGAATCCGATATGGACGGGTCATTTAGGACTTTTGAGAAAATAGCCGGGAAGAATGAGTGGCCCAAGGACCAGTGGGTGTCAGTGTTAGTTCCTAAATTATATGGTAAGGCTCGTAGAGTTTATAATTGTTTAGACCAGACTGATGACTATGATAACGTAAAAAAGAATATCCTCACCTCTTATGCTATCACGCCAGATGGATACCGGCAGAAGTTTCGTAAACTAACCAAACCATTTTCACACACCTTTGTTGAGTTTGCTCAAGAAAAGCTTAGGTTTTTAAGAAGTGGTTAGAGGCTACAGAGACCTCCACATTTCAGGATTTGTTAAATTTGGTAGTCCTGGAGGAGTGGAAGAGCAAGATACCATTTCACATCTTGAAGCATGTGGAGGAGCGTGGAGAGGTTAATTTAGGACGTGCTGCTGAGCTGGCTGATCACGTGCACGCTTTGTTGGGTGGAGTCACTGGGCAGTAGGGCAGTAGGTACTTCCCGACTTGTGGGTCCTCCTCTGATGATAACCTTGGGAACGTGGTGGTAGGTCGAAAGGTCCACCTACTCCCCCCGATGCAACCAAGCTTACTTGTTCTTACTGTAAAAACCCAGGCCATACGATCCAGACTTGTAAACACCCAAAGTGTCGAATTGCTAAAAGTAGTTCCCTGGATCCCAAATCCAAACCAATAGCAAACACCAATGTGGAAAGGCCCCATCAGGATCTCTTCTCTTCATTCACCTATGAGGAAAAAATTTCAATCATGGAGGGGTCTCGTTCTTTCCCTATTCGTATACTACGTGATACGGGCGCAGCACAATCTATCCTCCTGTTTAACGTCATTCCTGATATATCTACCGCATTTACTAATGAGAGTGTTCTAATTTCGGATCTCTCATCCCATTCTTCCTATCCTTTAGCTAAAGTGCACCTCCAATGTCCCTTGATTACTGGGGAAGTGCAAATAGCCATTAGGAAAGACCCAATGCCTGTGTGCAGCATTCATTTATTATTGGGTAATGACTTGGTAGGAGATCTAGTGGTTCCTAACATAAAGACAGTCGACTCTCCCTTGCCTGTCAACTCCACCACTGACCTTAAAGAAACTATTCCTCATCTTTTCCCATCTTGTGCTGTCACCCGGTCACAGAGTGTGCGAAATGGGCCCTCTTCATCTAAAACCACCTCTAATATCTTCCTACCCACAGAAGATCTGTACAATAAGACCATTAGTAAGGAGGAGCTCGTTAAAGCCCAACAATCTGATCCATCTTTGACTAAACTTCATCATGCAGCAGTTGAGGGTAAAGATTTTAACACCCTTCCGTGTTTTTATTATCATGAAGGGGTTTTGATGAGGGCCTATAGGCCCCCTGAGCTTGCCCATCTAGACACGTGGTCTGAAATACATCAAGTGGTAATTCCCACCTCAGTCAGACCAGCATTAATTGCCCTTGCCCATGATGGTATTTCAGGACATTTGGTAATCCTGAAAACATATAAAAAGCTCCTCCAACACTATTATTGGCCTGGACTTAGGAAGGATGTGTCAAAATACCTAAAATCTTGTCATATTTGTCAAATGGTAGGAAAACCAAATGAAAGTATACCAGCAGCTCCCATTAAGCCCATCCCAGTATTTTCTACACCATTTGAAAAGATTGTTGTGGATTGTGTGGGCCCATTACCAAAGACTAAGAAGGGAAATCAATTCCTGCTCACAGTTATGGATACCAGTACACATTATCCTGAGGCTTTTCCCCTTAAAAGCATCATTTCAAAAAACGTAATCAAACATCTTTTGCACCTTTTCACTTCAGTGGGCATTCCTAAAGAGATCCAATCCGATCAGGGCACCAATTTTACGAGCAATCTTTTCAAACAGGTGATGAAAGACCTCAGTGTGGACCATTGTACATCTTCGGCTTACCACCCACAATCCCAAGGTTGCTTGGAACGGTTCCATCAAACTTTCAAATCAATGATAAAAAAATACTGTATAGAACACCAAAAGGAATGGGATGAAAGCATAGACTTGTTACTCTTTGCCATCAGGGAATGTCCCCAGGAGTCATTGGGTTTCTCCCCGTTCGAGTTACTATATGGGAGACAAATTAGGGGACCCCTTAAAATAGTAAAGGAGCAGTGGTTTGACACTCCATCTATTAAGCCCGCAACAGTTTCCCAATACATTGACACTTTAAGGGACAAATTAACTGAAGTCCGAACCATTGCTCAGTCAAACTTAAAAAAAGTCCAAGAAAAAATGGTGAAGTCCCAACCTAAATTAGTTAAAGGATCATTTTCTCCAGGTGACAAAGTGTTACTCTTTCTACCCATTCCAGGCTCTCCCCTTAAAAGCAAGTTTACTGGTCCCTATATAGTTGCTAATAAACTATCTCCTCTCAACTATATAGTCCATACTCTGATCATAGAAAAGATTCACAACTTGTTCACATTAATCTCATGAAACTTTACCATTCCAGGCAGTCAGAAGACATCCCAGAAATTTTATAAGTCAACCATGTATTGCACTTTACGGTTTATCAGGCCGGAGCCGGAGACAGATGACATGGACCTGTGGAGGGTAGACTTCCCTCTACTAAAAGCCCTGCTAACAGTCACATACTCAACAACTTGGTTAGTATTTCTGTTCTAGATCCATCTGACAAAAGATCTCACTGGTTATTATCAACATTTCACAAAGTCATCCAGAGCCTCGGGGTTTTGCAATATCTTAAACGATATTAAGCTAATCTCAGATGATGTACAACATTAGGCAATCAGCCTATCGACTAAATCCACAAAAAAAAAGATTATGAAAAAGGAGGTAGATTTTTTGTTAAAACATAACTTAGCTGAGCCTAGTACCTCCCCCTGGGCTTCACCTTGCCTTCTCATTCCAAAACCCGATGGCACTTTTCATTTCTGTACCGATTATCGTAAAGTGAACCAGGTCACTGTCTCAGACTCCTACCCTTTACCTTTGATTGAAGATATAATAGACAGCATAGGCTGTGCCAAATTTATCAGTACCGTGGACCTGTTGAAAGGATATTACCAAGTGGGACTCACGGATAGGGCAAAAATAATCTCGACATTTATAACTCCATTTGGTCTTTTTCAATATTTGGTTATGGCGTTTGGCTTTTCTAATGCTCCGGCCACATTCCAGAGGGCCATCAACTTCCTAATTCAGGACCTAGGTGGGACGTTCGCCTACCTGGATGACCTGGTGGCGGTGGTGTCGGACTGGCTGGGACGAACATCTGGTGCGTTGGAATACTGTTTGCATGACTGCAGGGCTAGTTCACCATAAACCTGGCTAAATCTGCTTTTGGCCGGGCCTCCGGTAACACCTGGGACATATCGTTGGGCATGGTATGGGTGAGACCCAGGACGCAAACGTTAGAGCCATCTTGTCCTTCTCAAGGACGAGGAAGGAACTCATGCGCTTCCTGGGGATGTGCGGCTACTACCGTCGATTTCTTGATAACTTCTCCAGCGTGGCGGACCTCTGAACCTTCAGTTCTGCGGTCCCGTACATCTGGAACCAGAAATGCGACCAATCTTTCCACCGCCTCAAAGCCTTCCTTGCCTCCAAGCCTGTAGTCCACCCCCCTGACTACACCTCGCCCTTCCATCTGCAAATCGACGCTAGCGGTGTCGGAGTGGGGCTGTGCTCCTACAACCCGACCCAACCACTGATGTCCTTCACCCTGTGGCATACTACTCCGCCAAGTTGAAAAAACATCAGACCAACTACTCGACCATAGAAAAGGAGGCCCTGGCTCTGGTGTTGTAATAACCCTTTCACGTTCATCAAACCAACAGACCTCCAACCAGCGAATCCTCCGCTGGAATATCCTCGCAACCCTATAATCTACAAGTCCGGCACATAAAGGGGGTTGACAACCTGATTGCAGACTCCTTATCCCGAGCTCCAGTGGAAATGCAGCAGCTACTCTCCAGACGCACCAGTTGATCACCTCCTTCGCGACCGCGCTACGGAGGTCTTTGGAGGGGGGGTGTGTTACGAACCCCTCCACCCAGCACTACGAACCACGCCATCTATTGTCCTGAGCTACCTACCCAGCACCACGAGCAACGCCATCTAGGGACGAGACACGAGTATGACTCGTCTTAGTTAACACTCCGGGGTTTCCCTTCTCCATATCCTGGTTGTTGCGTCACCTCCTCAAAGTCTTCTTTGTCAGCTCCAATTCGAGGAGAGAGCACTTGGCTCTGGGAAGTGACCACAGGATCATCTATCCTCTAAACCTACGTCGCAGTGACTACCTACCGTCTTCTACAATACTCAGCCTTACTCGTCAGCCATCTCAGCTCCCCACTTAAGTACTTTTATCTTGTATTGCCTCCCCCACGTCCACTTGCTTCAAAATGGTTTATGTTGTATTAATATGTATATACTGTTAATGTTTAGGTTAAGTTTGGTTAAGGGTAATTTGTAAGCTGAATATTTTGTTAAGGAATTTATGGTACTTTATTATACACAACGAAAACTCGCATCCTTTGTCTACCCTTTTATAGTCCGATTGTCTTTGTTTTTTTGTTTTTTGTTACCTGTTGGGATCTGGGTAGACGTATAACTATATTCTAAATCCCCAACTCGTAACAAGATATAAACTACAATATCACTACATCTACACTACAGCACATCTACACTACAGCAGAACATTACATCACTATCACTACACTATAAGTCACTCTTTTCTTGTGAATCTTTTGTCACATGTGAAAATTCCAACCTTATTATATGTTCAGTTACACTTTACCCCCCGAAAAAAAAGTTTACCTCATTAGCTTCATCTCAATAACTTTCCAAATAAGATGGTAGAAGAGATGACTAGCTACCAAGAGGGATCACACCTGGTGGAGTTCGGTTATGCCGACTTTGAAAAAATATTCAAAAAGACCGGTATTTTGGGCGAAGGGGTCAGTGGCGAAGTATTGCTGGGAGAGTTTTTCAACAGACCTGCCTGCGCTAAAATAGGAGTAAGCCATGGCGTCAACAACATCTTTAAAAGTGAGATAGAAAACAATTTAAAAATAAATGGCGCTGGTGGATCCCCCATCCTGCTGGGGTCGTGCATCGATTACCCGGTAATGATCTTCTCAGTCTGCCAGGGTCAATCATTGTACGACATTATCGATAATTTATTTGTTTTATCTCCCACCCGGTCGATAAACCTCTTCCTACCCATAGCTGAAGGCCTAGCCGAGGTACACAGCCGGGGTATCATCCATAATGACATTAAAGGGGATAATGTTCTGCTGGAGAAGAATCCCGATGGATCCTTCACCTCCCACCTTATCGATTTTGGCTTATCAAGAGTCGAAGGTGGCCACCTGACCTTACGCAGCAACCCGTACGGGAGCCATTACGCCCCCGAGCTATTTAAAGGTCAACCCTGCACCCCGGCCAGCGACATTTATTCGCTTGCAGTGATGATCTCCGACACCCAAAATACCTTTGACAACCTCTGGCTGCCAGGGGTTAAAGACCTGTGCAAGAAAATGCTCTGCCGCAGCCCACAGCACCGCCCAAGTCTCGCTAAAGTGATTGAAGTTTTTAAGCAGTCCCTCGAGGAGCTCTCCCTTGAGGTGCTCTCCCCCTCCAAGACACACCACTGATACAACATGTACAGTAGGCCTATATATCAGATGCCACTGAGAGCTCATGCTCTCACTTGGCTGAGCCATGTCAATATCGTCACAATAGTCCATTCTGTATATTATTATGGGTAAATAAACGGTTAAATATAAATATTATCAATATGAATATCCTCCTCCTCCACGCACCAACAGCCTTTGTAAGAGATAAACACACCATTACCCCTTCTACAGCTACTACTGTTTAGTGGGAATAGTAATAGTTTCATTTTTGCATTGTACCTGTAAATAAATGAAATAAATAAATAATTAAATTTTAACCTACAACTCAGAAATTGACTTTTTATCCTTTACACATGTGCGTAACTAATGATGTTCTACCACAGTTGACAGATCACCTGAAGACTTGTACCTGATCATTAAATACCTTAACGCTAACCGAATATAACCCAATCCAGCCTAACTCAGCCTAACATAACTCAACCCAAACCAACCTACCATAGCATTACATAACATAACCTAACTCAGCCTAACATAACTCAACCCAAACAACCTACCATAGCATTACATAACATAACCTAACCTAACCCAGCCTAACATAACTCAACCCAAACCAACCTACCATAGCATTACATAACATAACCTAACTCAGCCTAACATAACTCAACCCAAACCAACCTACCATAGCATTACATAACATAACCTAACCTAACCCAGCCTAACATAACTCAACCCAAACCAACCTACTATAGCATTACATAACATAACCTAACCTAACCCAGCCTAACATAACTCAACCCAAACCAACCTACCATAGCATTACATAACCTAACCTAACTCAGCCTAACATAACTCAACCCAAACCAACCTACCATAGCATTACATAACATAACCTAACCTAACCCAGCCTAACATAACTCAACCCAAACCAACCTACCATAGCATTACATAACCTAACCTAACCCAGCCTAACATAACTCAACCCAAACCAACCTACCATAGCATTACATAACATAACCTAACTCAGCTATGCTCAGCCCAAACCAACCTGCCATAGCATTACATAACATAACTAACTCGGCCTAACGTTAACTCCTTCAAACCCAGCCTGCTGCTGGCATTACCTTATACTGCTTCTTCTTGGCCTATTGCTCAACCCAAACCAACCTGCATTGCATAACGCAACTATCAGCCTAACGTAACTCAACCCAAACCAACCTACCGCATGGCATTTACACCGCGCAAACCTAACCTGCTCAGCCTAACATAGCGTCAGCAAACCAACCTGTAGCGTTACATAACGTAACCTAACCTAACTGACCTAACATAACTCCTTCAAACCAACCTACCATGGCATTTTACGCCAACATAACTAACTCAGCTAACGCTCAACCCAAACCAACCTGCCGTAGCATTGCATAACATAACCTGTCAGCTTCTTATCAACTCAACCCAAACCAACCTACCATAGCATTACATAACATAACCTAACCTAACCCAGCCTAACATAACTCAACCCAAACCAACCTACCATAGCATTACATAACATAACCTAACTCAGCCTAACATAACTCAACCCAAACCAACCTACCATAGCATTACATAACATAACCTAACCTAACCCAGCCTAACATAACTCAACCCAAACCAACCTACCATAGCATTACATAACATAACCTAACCTAACCCAGCCTAACATAACTCAACCCAAACCAACCTACCATAGCATTACATAACCTAACCTAACCCAGCCTAACATACGAATGGAGGAAACTGCAGCGGGCCTATTGGCCCATACTGGGCATTCCCATTTACACCCAACCCCTATTGCTTATATATCCATCCAACCTGTTTGAAGCTATCCAGCGTATTCGAGTTAATGATGGTGTTTGGTAACTTGTTCCAGTCGTCCACTACTCTATTTCCAAACCAATGTTTACCTATTTCGCGCCTAAATCTAAATTTGTCTAATTTAAAACTATTGTTACGAGTTTGCTCCTGGTTGGATAGTTTGAGTTCCTTTGTAATGTCCGCTTTGTTCAGCCCTGACTTTCCATTTATACACCTCGATCATATCGCCCCTCGCCCTACGTCTCTCGAGGGAGTGCAAATTAAGAAGCTTTAACCTTTCTCTGTACTCAAGGTTCCTAATGCCCGGGATTAGTCTTGTCATTCTCCTCTGAATTCTTTCCAAGGATTCTATGTCCATTCTGTAATACTGTGGCCAGAATTGAACTGCGTAACCCAAATGAGGTCTCACAAGCGCAAGATATAGTTTTAAGATGACCTCGCTAGTCTTGTAATTAAGAATCATTTAACGTCCCCTTTGTTTTTACAGGAAATATATTTTTATGGTGTATTTTGGTGTGTTTGTGTGTATGTGCGGATCTTCATCTTCTCTGGAAAATCCCCATTTATGAAAAAATCTCTGAAACTTACAGAACTAATACGTCAAAGAAACCTGACCTAACCTTACCTAACTTCCTAGCAGGAGGCCCCGCCCCCAGACCCCTGCCATATTAAACAGAAAGTATTTTTTGATATCTGGTACTAGTGAAAGCAACTTGGTGGAGGGGTCAGCGTGTAATTTTACCTGTTTAGTGGACATGAGAGTACTGAACGGGTCGGTTGTAAACACACAGATGACACGCGGTGACTTTGCAGATTTCCCGAGGAATATTTACAGTAAATAATTCATCTTTC
This sequence comes from Homarus americanus, assembly GCF_018991925.1. NCBI lineage: Eukaryota > Metazoa > Arthropoda > Malacostraca > Decapoda > Nephropidae > Homarus > Homarus americanus. The sequence goes on along the minus strand of NW_024710648.1, from coordinate 1,272 downwards.
GCCATTTCTTCCAAAATAATGACCATCCAAGAATGTTGAAATGTAACGTAACCTATATCTAAAGTCCAAGAAATAAAACATTAACTCTTTCTATAGAAACTGGCGGAAACGTTAAAACGAATCTTAACCAGTGACTTAATATCAAGAAATCTAGGAGTGAGTGACTATAACATCAGTTCATAACACTTTTCCCTCTCCTCACCCTTATCGATATATTTCTGGACATTTCTAAAGCCTTTGATACTGTCGACCATACCCTCCTCCTGTCAAAGCTTGAACATTACGGCGTTAGGGGCCTGTCCCACAATTGGTTTACGTCATATCTGTCCAACAGGAAGCAGTATGTCTGCTACAATAATCATCAATCTGACTCCTCACCAATTTTGTATGGCATCCCCCCAAGGTTTCATTCTCGGTCCTGTGCTGGTCTTGTTGTACATAAATGATATAGTTCACGCCAGCGCACTCGTAAAATACAACTTATTTGCCGACGATAGTAACCTTTATGCCAGCACTGAACACTGAATTGACTAAAGTCAGGACCTGGGTAACACGTAATAAACTGACTTTAAACTTTGACAAAAAAAACCCACAACACGATCATTCACAGAAGGAAAAACTTACCCCCAGACTTGGACACCCTGTACCTTGGAAATACAATCTTCAAACGTGAACAAAATATTTAATTCCTCAGAGTTATTGTTGATGATAAACTTAGCAGGAGGAACCACATCAAGCCATTCAAAGTAAAGTCAATAAACAGTGCTGTATTTTGTGTCAAACTCGACAGTCACTCACTCTCACAGCAATGAAAGAAATCTATCATAATCTTGCTTACCAACACCTGATACACTGTCACACACTATGGGGGGCCTCTGGCTCTTCAGAAACACAACCCCTGATCACTGCACAGAAGAGAGTTGTGCGGACAATGACCTACTTGAAAAAACTGATCACACTATCAAACAATTTGCTAAATTGAAAATGTTAAAATTCCAAGATATTAACACCTACTGCTGTGCCCTATTTGTTTACAAAACTGCCAATCACTTGGTTGACAATAATCATTTCCAGTTCCGGAATAATCAGAGCTACTAAGACCACCCTCCATGCGCTCCTCTCAGTCCCAAACCTCCATAAAATATCACGGTGTGAAGGTGTGGAACAACTTACCCCCACCCATCCGAGCAAAGACTATGCTCCCTTCCTTTAAATCATCTCTTAAAAAAATTATATTGTATAAGTATTAATTTTTTTTGTAATACCTACTTT
>NW_024710647.1:0-6893 GCF_018991925.1 Homarus americanus | reverse complement strand
TCACTGAGTCAGACCAGGTATTCTCATCAAGGTGATTTAACCATATCATTGGTTAAGATTTTATGGGTACCTGAAAATTGCTCCATGTCAAAAGTAATGATATGTCAGTATACTATTTACAAAATGAAATTTGGTTTATGTACTGTATAATAAAACCTAGATTTCAAACTATTTGAAACTATTGAATGGATATAACCTAGAATACAGTAGACAATTTTTTTCTGCAAATTGTTAAATGACTGGATTATTTTTATACACCAGTTATTCCTGTTCTCAGTGGATTTAAATGTAAATTAAGTGGTATACGTATATGTTTTAGTTTATATCGGCAAATATATCTTGGTGACAACTTTATTCACAGCAAAAAGAAAATCTTTACTCCTTTAGATTTTGAGATAAGACTACTGGTATGGTATGTCAAATTTTAAATAAATCATATTGATATTTAATACACTTAGTGGAGCTTACCAAAAATAAACACTCGTGACTTCTTTGCATGAAACACGAAGGGAATGTTCATTACAAGTGAACATAAAATTAAAATAATTTTTGAGCAGTTTGTTAAGATACTGTCATTAGTTACATAACCAAAATCTTTTGAAGGAATATGTAACCAAGAACTTATAACTTATGATTCACAAATTTTGATGAGTCTGAGATGTTAATGACATTTCTGCTAACTGATGTTTTATTTAGATTAGCCACACTCGTATATTGTCCTGAACTTATTTGCACAAAAATACATCACTCAGATACTGAAGTAGAATGATTCAGCTTAGTGAATGCCAACAAACTCTCGATAATCTGGACTAATTGGAAGAAAGTTGATTCATAAACTACTTATTTTTATACATCATCAAATTGCCTGAAGATTTTCATACCGTTGTCTGCAGGTGTGAGCTGTAAATATGAAGACCAGGCAGAAGAGAAAGGCATGTACCACTGCCCTGTGTACCGCACCAGCGAGCGGAGTGGAACACTCTCCACCACAGGACATTCCTCCAATTATATCCTTGATTTGATCCTGCCTTCCTCCCTCCCATGCCACCACTGGGTCAGTCGTGCAGCAGCAGCCCTTACCCAATTAGATGACTGAACCCCATGTATTTATCAGCAAGTCATCTTCAACTAACTGAATGACTGAAGATCATTTGCATACGTCACCCAACTGAATGGTCTATATTCTACTATGAATGAGCTGGATGACTGAACTCCATCTACATGCCACCATTTCTCAGTTGGATAAGTGAACATCATCTTAAATTGTAATCACTCAGAAGGATGAGAACTTCGTAACACATTACTACCATCCAGTTGGAAGCCAAACCAACATCCACACCATATGACAACAGACTGGCTAACCTAAAGTAAACCATATCTTCTCCAACTAAATCTAACTTTCTATATATTCCTAAACAAGGTGTCATGAACATTTTAAGGCATATTTTGTATCAGAGACAGAATATTGGCAATTTTCCTTGGCACTAGAATCAGACTTTGCCAAGAAGCTTGTTGGTGTGATCAAATTACTTAACACTATATTACCTAAAACATATGCATTGTACATGCATAAAGAACTAATGTAATGCTGTATACATAATGTAATGGATCCACATGGTAATTTTCTGCCAAAACTTTTCACTACTATTGCCTGACCTGCCAAGGTGTGGTGTGTGTTCTTGTGCAGCGGACAAAGAAAAATGTTTTTTATCTTGTGCCTTGTCAGTTTTTCTGAAAACATTGAAATAATTCACAGATAAAGAGAATGATACGATACTAAGAGTAATTATCAGAACAGAACAGAACAGACCATGCCATTTAAGAGAGAGAGATGGCATTGGAAAGGTTATGCCTCCCAAATCCCAACCAGCAACTAAAATGAACTGAATCACAGATCTTTAGGCAATAGCTGCATGGGAAGGATGCATGCCCAAGTCACAGCTGAATGGCTGGGACTAGTGCACTGTCTTCAAATGCCCTGAGAGCACAACATCGCTAACAAAAACCAACAATATTGTACTACCACAAACACTTACAAAACTGTACCACCAACAGCAATAAAAAATAATAATGCCATTACCACCAATATATATATATATATATATATATATATATATATATATATATATATATATATATATATATATATATATATATATATATATATATATATCATGTAGATCCACAATGAAAACTTGGATAAGATAAATCTAGATAAAATCACACGGGAAAATGGAAACAACGGAGTACCTTAGCTTTCGTCTTTATTCAAGACATCTTCAGAGGCAACTGGATTACATGGACAGAGAGAGGCTTAAATATACAGGGTGACCTAAAAACATGAGGTCAGGTCATAATGATGACATCCACTAATCCCCACACCAACACACACGTAGAGGAGCTTAAGAGAAGGGTGGTGACGTGACTAGCCAAGTCAGGTCAGAAAAAAGGGACCCACAAAATAACTATCATACATCTAGATCAAAGGTTTTCAAAGCATTTTTAACCTTGGGCCACTGACAAATAAATTTATGTAACATATTATCAGTTTTGAACTGACCATCACTAAGGTTTATTGATTTTAATTCCTTAATCAAACTAGCTTCAACTAGAAGTCTTTCTGTGACACAAGATGATTTGAATACTACTAAGCTTTTTTCCCAAGCAATGGGGTGATTATTATTCCTAACATGAACGAACAAGGCACTGCTTTCAGATGCAGTTCTGATATTATACTTATGTTGTTTGATTCTGAGCTGCAGTGTTTTTCCTGTTTGTCCTACATAATTACAATTACATTTGCTACATGGAATACAATAAACACTTCCATTTACATTCAAACTTGGGCTATTCCTTATTAACATATTGGTAATGGTTGAGTCATACTTGAAAACAACATTAATATTTAGAAGCTTGAGGGACCGAACTAACGGGACAAATTCATTACGATAGGGCAGAGTCAAAATATTCTTAAGTGTAGGAACTTGTCTGGTTTGAGAGGAATGAAAGGATTTTTTAGCCCTTTTAAAACAACGATCAACAAACACGGAAGGGTACCCAAGTTTCTGTGCAATAGAGCGAATGTGTTTCAATTCATCGTCAATAAATTCAGAGTCACAAATACGCAGACATCTTAAGAACATAGCAGAAAAAACTGACATTTTGGTAGACTCAAGGTGATTCGATAAAAAGTGAATGAAACTGTCTACCTGTGTGGGCTTTCTATATACCTTAAATTTATAGTTTTGGCCATTTCTCATGATAAGCATATCAAGAAATGGAAGGGATTCATTTATTTCTCTTTCAATTTTGAATGTGATACTAGGGACAATATTATTAAGCTTGTCTAAAAATTTCAATGGGTCACTGTTTTTAGGCCAAAGACAAAGAACATCATCTACATATCTATACCATGGAGGAATAAAGTCCACTATATTGGGTAGTAATCTAGACTCAAAAAACTCCATATAAATACAGGCTAGGGGAGCAGAAAGACAATTACCCATGCTCATGCCAAATATTTGCTTATAGAACTTCCCATTTGCTCTAAACACATTGTCAGTTACGCATAACTCTATCAATTTCAGGAAAGTATCATGTTCAATAGTTAAATCTAGCAGTTGTAATTTATCTTTAAGAAATGAAAATAAGTCTTTCACAGGTACTCTAGTGAACAGTGAATTTACATCAAAACTTATTAATTCGCAAGGTTCGTTGTGTTTCTTGAGTTTATCAATTAAATCACTGCTATTGCGTATATGTGAATTAGATATTTGGCCTGTAAGAGGGGATATCATCTTTACCAACCACTTGGATAATTTGTAAGTAACAGAACCCACAGAACTCACGATAGGACGTAAAGGATTATTAAGCTTGTGTGTTTTGATCAATCCATACATATAAGGTAAAGTGGGATTGATTTGAGAGAGCTGTTTAGTGAGATCGGGGTTCTTTTTCAATAACATCTTCATTTTGGAATTAGATAACTTATTAATATTTTCCAGGGGATCTTTCGTAAGCTCACAATACGTGCTTTCATCACTAAGTAATGAATTCATCTTATCATTGTAGTCACTTTTATCCAAGATAACAATAGCATTAGACTTATCAGCCTTGGTAATATGGATATTCTTATTTCTTTTCAAGTTTATCAAGGCTGTTTCAAATCTTTTTGGAATGTTTGAAGCAAATTTCTTATTTAAAACACTATGTATACAACCTTTAGCTATGGAAATATCTTCATTTGTAACATCAGACGACTTCTTCTTTTCCAGGTTGATTAAACCTTTAGCAATAGTAAGCGGATTAACGCACCGTTGAGTGATAGAAAACTTCCTACCAAAACCAAGAACAAGTTTCTCATTTGTCTGTAGATCATAAACCGTGTTTGTGTTGATAAGTGGCACACCATTCGTGATTTTGTATATCAACTTCTTAGTGAAACTGACAAAGCCCAAAAAAGGTTTAATGCCAAATTAAATGCTCTGTTTGACGAGAGTTACTGGACCATATTGAGTGATCCAAATTTGTTCATAAACTTATCATCTTATGGAACAATGGATACCGATATACACGGTGTAGCCTGGAGGGGTGTAACTGACGTGGTAGGTCGAGGGGCTTGAACGCTCCCGCGGCGGGGCACGTCATAGTCCTACATTAAACCAATTACAGCTAGCAGGGAGGGAGATAAGGATGCTTTGCCCAATCACAGTCCGCTACGTCATATGACGTCACCGATAACGCAACAAAGACATACACTGCGCAACCTACTCGCGCCGCTTACACAACATGGCAGATGGCGGGAGGTTTGGATCCAAAAATGGCGAGGCGCGAGAGAACCGCCAGCCGCTCTCCGCATAAAAGGGTACACGCACCGCGGAAAGTGAGCATTCCGGTTTCGGCAAGGTACCGCGTAAACGTGGAAACGCATAAAGTGGTACCACGTAAAGCGAGGGTTGACTGTGTGTGTGTGTGTGTGTGTGTGTGTGTGTGTGTGTGTATATATATATATATATATATATATATATATATATATATATATATATATATATATATATATATATATATATATTTCATGTAGATCCACAATTAAAACGTGGATAGATAAATCTTGATAAAATCACACGGGAAAAGGGAAACAACGGAGCACCTTAGCTTTCGTCTTTATTCAAGACATCTTCAGAGGCAACTGGATTACATGGACAGAGAGAGGCTTAAATATACAGGGTGACCTTATTAAACATGAGGTCAGGTCATAATGATGTCATCCACTAATCCCCACACCAACACCAACACACACGTAGAGGAGCTTAAGAGAAGGGGGGCGACGTGACTAGTCAGGTCAGGTCACAAATAAGGGACCCACTAAATAACTATCCTACATCTAGATCCAAGGTTTTCAAAGCATTTTTAACCTTGGGCCACTGACAAATAAATTTATGTAACTTATTATCAGTTCTGAACTGACCATCACTAAGGTTTATTGATTTTAATTCCTTAATCAAACTAGCTTCAACCAGAAGTCTTTCTGTGACACAAGATGATTTGAATACTTCGAAGCTTTTTTCCCAAGCAATGGGATGATTATTATTCCTAACATGAATGAAAGCAGTGCCCTGTTCGTTCATGACGGTTAGCATTCCCCGGTCACAGTCATGGGCTCGTGGGCCGTGGGTTCGAATCCTGGTAGGTTGAGGTGTTGATTGTTTGTAGAAGTCCGCGTGTTTATTGGGCTAATGAAATATATATACATATACAGACAGACCCCGACTTACGACTGCTACGACTTACGACCGTCGGGACTTACGACCGCCGCAGATTTTTTATTTAAAAAAAAAAAAAAAAAAAAAAAAAATTTTCTTCAAATGACACGCATTTTCTATACCGAAACGTTTCCAGTTAATGTAGTCTCCATGTATAATTAGAAAATGATGGGGGCCCCATGTGCATTCAGCTGACTACATTAAAGGTAAGTGCTCAGTCGCACTGTAACCATTCCTTATTATTTATTACTTTCACTGTACTGTATCCATTCCTCATTATTCATTATTTTTACTGTACTGTATTTCATTGTAGATTATTTATTAAAAAGAGACAATTTTTTTTTTTTTTTTATCTATGTCGGACTTACGACCTGGATTTGGGTCCCTAACCCTGTCGTAAGTCGGGGTCTATCTGTATATATATATATTCCCTGACTTATGACTGCTTGGACTTACGTCCATCGGTACTTACGACCTGCTCTGACCTTACGACCGTCGGGACATACGACCGCGGCAGTCGTGACCAAAAATATTTTCAAATGACGCGCGCATTTTCTATACCGAAACGTTTCTGTCCAGGGCGAGAGCGCGGCTCGGGTCGCCGCGTGGGTACACTCACTCAGTGGAGCGCTTACTTGGTGTTTGGCTATCGTATCCTATACTGATTGCGCTGTGAACTTTCGTTATTATCGTATTTAATTGACTTTATAATGACTGGAAAGTTTAAAAGTGAAAGTGCTGGTGGTGCTCCAAAGAAAAGGAGACAGGCAATTACTTTTGACATGAAAATGAAGATAATAACGCAGCATGAGAATGGAAAAACTGTAGCAACAATCTCACGTGACCTAGGTTTCTCACACTCAACCATATCCACTATTCTGAAGGACAAGGAACGTATTCGTGATGTAGTGAAAGGAACAACACCTATAAAGGGAACTATAATTTCAAAGAAAAGACAAGGTCCTATTCACGATATGGAAAAATTATTGGTGATATGGATAGAAGACCAGATACAGAAGTTTGTACCCTTAAGCCTTCTAACCATACAGGCTAAAGCAAGAAGCCTGTTCCAAAGCCTGAAGGAGCAGGCAGGAGATGAATGTGATCAAACCTTTACAGGAAGTCATGGGT
>NW_024710646.1:0-12426 GCF_018991925.1 Homarus americanus | reverse complement strand
CCTTATATGTAATATTATAGCTCGTTGTTTGTAATATAGTTCGTACGTGATATTATAGCTCGTTCTTTTGTAATATACCTTATATGTAATATTATAGCTCGTTGTTTGTAATATAGCTCGTACGTGATATTATAGCTCGTTGTTTTGTAATATACCTTATATGTAATATTATAGCTCGTTGTTTGTAATATACCTTATATGTAATATTATAGCTCGTTGTTTGTAATATAGCTCGTACGTGATATTATAGCTCGTTGTTTTGTAATATACCTTATATGTGATATAATAGCTCGTTGTTTTGTAATATAGCTCGTACGTGATATAATAGCTCGTTGTTTTGTAATATACCTTATATGTAATATTATAGCTCGTTGTTTTGTAATATACCTTATATGTAATATTATAGCTCGTTGTTTTGTAATATACCTTATATGTAATATTATAGCTCGTTGTTTTGTAATATACCTTATATGTAATATTATAGCTCGTTGTTTTGTAATATACCTTATATGTAATATTATAGCTCGTTGTTTTGTAATATACCTTATATGTAATATTATAGCTCGTTGTTTTGTAATATACCTTATATGTAATATTATAGCTCGTTGTTTTGTAATATACCTTATATGTAATATTATAGCTCGTTGTTTTGTAATATACCTTATATGTAATATTATAGCTCGTTGTTTTGTAATATACCTTATATGTAATATTATAGCTCGTTGTTTTGTAATATACCTTATATGTAATATTATAGCTCGTTGTTTTGTAATATACCTTTTATGTAATATTATAGCTCGTTGTTTTGTAATATACCTTATATGTAATATTATAGCTCGTTGTTTTGTAATATACCTTATATGTAATATTATAGCTCGTTGTTTTGTAATATACCTTATATGTAATATTATAGCTCGTTGTTTTGTAATATAGCTCGTAATGTGATATTATAGCTCGTTGTTTTGTAATATACCTATATGTAATATTATAGCTCGTTGTCGTAATATAGCTCGTACGTGATATTATAGCCTGTTGTTTTGTAATATACCTTATATGTAATATTATAGCTCGTTGTTTGTAATATATGTAATATTATAGCTCGTTGTTTTGTAATATACCTTATATGTAATATTATAGCTCGTTGTTTGTAATATAGCTATATGTGATATTATAGCTCGTTGTTTTGTAATATACCTTATATGTAATATTATAGCTCGTTGTTTGTAATATAGCTCGTACGTGATATTATAGCTCGTTGTTTTGTAATATACCTTATATGTAATATTATAGCTTCTTGTTTGTAATGATATGGCTTGTATGTAATATTCTAACGCGTTGTTTTGTATTGATTTAGCGCCTATGTTATAATATATCTCCTTGTTTGTAATAACGCTCGTTGCCTGTAATAATATTTCGTTGTTTGTAATAATATAATCCGTTGTTTACAATATACCTCGTTGTTTGAAAGCTTTAAATGATACAGAATAAACAGATTTTGAAATAAATTTTGAAGAATTGGTAATATTGAATAGACTAAAACTAGGAAAGAAAACCACTGTAATTTCTTCATCACGCTCGTTGTCTCTAAACCAAGAATGACAGTTTAATACAGTAATAGCAATGACATCCTATGTGTTATAGTTTTAACTCGATATGTGCTAAATGCACTCATTATGTGCCTAAAACCACGACAGTTTTAAATCACAATCAAATCTCACAGCTTCTCAGGCGGACAATACTATGCTACTAAACCTTGCAAAAATTTCACCATTTAATCCACATTTGTAACGTAATTGACTGCAATATTTACCCATATAACAAAAATTACTGACCAAAATTTATAGATTCCAAAATTTGTATTCCAGATTTTTTATCTATGAATGTCGTAACTTACAAAAGACACGCAAGTCAGTCAGGTAAATAATTAAGTTACAAATCATTAAACGGGTCTAATTATTTTGAAATTATACAACGTAACAACAACAACCATGCCCACTTCACAAGGCATGTATCCCTCTTGACTGTCATATGCTGACTTTCAATTGCTGATAACTATAGTGCATTTATCAACCTAAAATACGTGCTTCAAGTTGTTAGTTATTAATCTCTCTCTCTCTCTCTCTCTCTCTCTCTCTCTCTCTCATTTTTTCTGAGTATTATCCTTGAAAATGGGTTTAGATTCCCCAAGGGTAGGTAGAGGACTGGTCACACTGGGAACATACGAGCCGCACAAACACTGTTCTAATTACTGTACATCATTCCTCCACGCCACTATCTCTCGTTACAGGGTATCATGCGCATGAATATAATGTTACACAGGCTATTGGTGAAGGTCCGGTCAGCCCTTATAACCGGACACACACTTAATTTAATATCCAAAAAATCCCTACTACCCGCTACATCACCGCAAACCAGCCATCAGAAAATAGCAATGTGCATTTTTACGTATTGGAAAAAGCCAGAGTTAAGTTTTGTCGTCGTTGTTTGTTGTAAGTGATACCAATTTAGACGTTGGGAAAACCAGATTGATGTTGATGGTTGTTCAATAACCCACATCTTGTATATTATGGTTTCAATTTCCTTTTTTTTTTACCTGAAGACCACGTGATAAAAATATACGGTACACTCAATAACTTGCTCAAAGGATTAATATCGATTGCTATTCTAGAAGACAAATTTGGACTATTTTCCTTCTAAAACTCGATCTTAGCGCAAGCACATGTAGCCACTACTTCACTATAGACAAACTACTGCTCAAAACTTGCTCCATTGTCATTGAAGCAGAGGTATGGAAACTATCACTGAAGGAAATGCTAAAATTAAACAGGAACTTTTTCTACCTATGTTCCGTTTAAAGATTTTTAGACCAAATAAAATAAATCGAAAAAAAATAAATTTTCTGATTTTGAACATGACATCCGGTTTCTAAATATAGGAAGCCCTGGACATATAGGCTTAAAAACCAACTGTAGGGAACTTAATACCCCAACATCCGGTTTCTAGGAGTAAAACAAGATGCACAAGACTTCTAAAAATACGATACACAGAGCGTCTAAATCAAACACCATATATACAGATTTGTAAAACACCAAGTAGACAACCGGCATGAAGTATATAATAGATCAGTTGTATTGTCTTCTAAATACACAAAATTTTTCACAGGTAAAGACTTCAACAAACTAGATGTACAGACTTCAAAATGCACAAAAATAGATAAATACTTCTAAGCACTAAAACTTACAAACACTATGTATAGACCTCTGAACAAACAATACTAACCTAACCTAAGCTGGTCTTACCTTGCCTTACCTAACCTTGCCTAGCCTTACCTTACCTAACCTAACTCAGAAAGTATAGCTACAAATACAATACCTACGGTATTATTAAACTAACTGCCTATGGGTAAAAAAAAAAGAAGAGATTTTATTAAAAGTCTTCCTAAAACCCAGTTATATTAACACTACAATTCCACTATTGTTATTAACATCATTATTATTACTCTGCTATTACAGCACAGTTTAAGGTCGCCCCAAAACATATGTACCGTTACCTGCTGTACCGTAATGCATTGTAATTGACAATTCTGTTATGTACTGTATTCCACATTAACACTGTTTATAATCCACTGTACCGTAATGTACTATAACCTTGACTCCACAATACAGTCGCTTTTTTCTTACTAAACGAACTCAAATTCTCAGTGAACATGAAAAATATTACATCACATACAGAGAAATATATACGTACTAAATTTGCCTGAAACTGTGTATAATTCATCTGTATCCAGCACTCACTCAAACTGAAACACCCAAAGTAAGTAAGTGTTTTTTATTTCCAACACAAATAATAAACTGATATACATATAAACATGTAAGAATCACTAAGACTAATTAACAGACCGATACTTGGAATTATCCTGTCCATGTATACTTAATATGTCAAGCTACAATCATATACTGTATACGGTATACTTGTAATCAATTCCACATAAACTGTACTCAATATCATACTCACGGAAGGAATGCAATAATCAAATATATATTATGCCATATACCTGCACGGCAACATCATCTCATACTAAGTAATATATTTTTATCTAAAGTTCCTCTATACTATTTCCTATATCTATAACACTATATACTCCCCACGAAGCCATGAATTGACTCTTTAATTTGCGTTAACAAGATAAGTTATAAGATTGTTTTACCTGACCAAGAAAATTATTTATATAGACTAAGAATACTCTGTGAAATCCAGTTTATTCCGAGAAAAATAATGATGATACATACCACAGGCATACAATATAATGAATTATTTCCCATTAGTATTGTTTAAAATGGTCTGCTAATTCACGTTTTGTTACTGTCAAACTAGAAAAGCTAACTATCAATATAAATACGTACTGTAATTTATCTGAGTGTGTATTAGTTAAAATTTGCCACACAACCGATACTTGATTAAGAATAGCAGTATATACAGTTATATATATATATATATATATATATATATATATATATATATATATATATATATATATATAATTTTTTTTTTTTAATACAGAAACTGTCCGTAGTGGCCATATTCTCAGTATTGACAAACACCCAACAGTCACACTTGACACTAATCATTAACAAGGCAAAGGTTTTTCTTCTTTGCTGTGTATCAAAAACTATCACAAACTGATCATGAAGAGGAAGGCATGTTTAAAATTAATAACAGCACCGCCACCCTCTCCTCGCTACACACTTCCCGTGGATAATTAACGGGGAAAACTGTAAAATGTATTAATATCGCTAAAACTCTAAAATAAATATATATGGACGCTGTATATATCGCTATGGAGCTCTGGATTAAATTTCAACCCCGTGGCCTTTAACGACCAGCAAAAAATTAAGTTGTGATTTCAAAAAGAAGTTTGTCACTCTGTCGGTAATTTTGAAGGTAGAAAGTATTAATTAATTTCAAGGACAATACAAGAGACAGAACAACACGGATAACGAATTAGACATATGAAGGGAAGATAAAACTACGTGAAAGTGAGAATTAAACAACTGTATGATACAACTATAAGATACGAAATAAATGACTATAAAAAGGCGGGAAATAACTTTACAGTTTCAAATACAAGACAAAATAATGTGTAAACAAATAAGATGAATACAGGAAGGTATAAAACAAGTTTCTCAAATCATTCAAGGTGCACAATCACTTATAAATTGTGAAGAGAAAAACAATAACTTAAAACTACACAATTACTTGAAAAACTTAAGGGAGAAGAGAATTCTGAATATTAAAAGAAAATACAAAAGGTACAAAAATATGATGATTTAAAAAGAGATGAAAGTAACTAATAACTGCGTTAGAATTTCTTAGCCATAAACAAAAACAAAATAATTCATACTAAGAAAAGTGAACTAGATATTAAGACACCTTGTAAAAAATAACTAGGAAACTTAAGATAAAAATATTAAAATTTTAAAAACACAGTTACTGATACAACAATTCAAAATACTAAAACAGGAAAATATTGATGGTTTTATTAAAGAACAGACATGAAAAATTAAAACTACTCAGGTAAAGAATCACTGATAATTTTTGTTTAAAGAATATGGTTACTTAAACAACACCTGAATAATACCAAGGACGAAAATATTAATAATTTTTAAAGGGACACAGCAAAACAACACTTTACAGCGACATAGTATAAACAAATAATCAAAATAGTCAGGCTTATACAGTAAATTAATATCAGCGACTAGTACTACGTTGAAATTACATAAGAGAAAATATTAACACATTTTCCAACAGCAGATGGAAACTAACCCAACAGATGAGACACACCCTGGTAGAAGAGGCGAGAGATATTTAAAATAGAGTACACGGACGACCCCCTGACGGAGACACCATGATCCTCCCCATACTGGCCTGATATTTTGTAAATAATATTGATTATGTGTTAAAGGAATATCCTTCCTTCCTTAGGCTTTAGTAAACCCCTTTATAATATTTATACTGTATATACTTGTCACACTTGCCAGATGCTTCTGGTGTTATTGTACAGGGGTACCTAGTGACAGCACTAGGATCCCGCTTCCTCTATCAAGGAATAAACAATTGAAATTGAAATTGAATTGAGTACACGGACAGTAGTATAATATGGATACAGATAAAGTCCGCCCAACCATCTTTAATAACAATAATTTGGGTACAAACTTAAGACATTTTTACCGAGACTGATAATCTCCAATAATAATAATAATAATAATAATAATAATAATAATAATAATAATAATAATAATAATAATAATAATAATAATAATAATAATTATAATAATAACAACAAATCCAAAAGAACAACTGATAGCTTTCAATGTTAAAAACATACAGTAGGTACGACAAGATATATTAGAATCAAGGAAAAACCATTATATTTTTTTAAGAATACAATGACTGGTTCTACAAATTATCACATCATACTAAAACCTCATAATTTTCAAAAGAAGAGAGTAAATAGTACTACATATTTGAAATATGAAGCCAAAAATCACATATTAACTAACACAAACGGCGATATCTGATAGTTTTCAAGAGAAGGAAGAAAAGAGTATGACAAACAGGACACACGGACACTAAACCCTGATCACTTTCCAACTACTGTAGAAAGAAGTGTGGCGCCTAAAAAAATTCTTACTGAAAGAGCCTGATAATTGTCCATAGAAATTAATCGATTAACACAATACAGAAATAATAAGACCGGAAAACCTTTTTACTTTTAACTTTAAGCATTTAGGAGTTTTGATCCAGCCTGATAATTCTAAAATAATAATATAATAATAATACTGCTTGGATCGACAGAATTAAAATAATGTACAAGAAATTTTTTAAGTTTTTGTTGACAGAGCCAAACAATTTTTCAGAGGTCTTAAAGTGACTATTACAACAGTTTTAAAATAGTAAGCAGAAAAATCGTAATATTTTTCAATACAAGAAAAATTAAGAAAATCTGCCACACGTAACCTGATAAAACTTGTAATTAATAAGATCTGACAGAAAAAAAAATATTTTCAGTACTAAAAGAAAAGTCAAAAGACAACTTGACAAATTCTAAAGCTTACTAGTTCAGACAGACAATAAGACAATACTTAATAATTATGCGACAGCTACACCAATATATAAAAACCACTAAACAACAAAAACAAATCAGGATACGAAAAAACAATAAACTAATCGAAAGTGGATAAAAAAAAGTTTGATGAAGACTTAAATTACAGGTGAATGTGAGTCTTCCTGGCCATGGTTTAGTGTACAATGATGCCGTGATGCAATACCACAACAATAACTCGTGTATACTATAGCCAGGAAACCAAATCTACAATACTCCAAACTATTTTATTACTAAGCTTCAACATCTAAGGACTTTTAAGCGTGTCATCAACAATTAAATGTAAAAAGATGTTTCTCTCTCTCTCTAAGGCGAGTCAAAGAGGTATTTACAAACACCAGCATTGTTGACCTGGAGCGGTCTTATCCAAGTGTTGGGTTTGCTTTAATTATTCTGACTATTGCACTTCTCCCTCTTACCCTTCTCTTTCTCTCTCTCTCTCACTCATTCTCTGGAGGAAGAGTAGTGTTCTATCAGTTTAAGTAGGCCGTCTTACACACACGCACGCACACACGCACACACACACACATACACACACACCGTATTAATATGCACAGATAAACGCTCGTTTATGCACACATACATTAACCGACATGCAAAAACATTTTTGCCCACATATTAACACATACAAGCACACACGCATATACTGTACTGCATACATTCTTATATACTGTACATGAGCACACATAAATATTTTTACACACAAACAGACATTCATTTGAAATCACACATATACATATATACACACGTACAAACACATTTATGCACATAGAAGCACACTCATCTGCATTTCTGTACACACAAACTGTCATTTGAAAACAGAAATCAAATCATAATAAAATTTCTACACCATAATCAGAGGTCAGCAAATTTCTTCTAACATAAACTCAAAGTAAACTTTATGTACATTACGATGACCTTAAAACACCTATGTAAAGTCTCTTAGAAAAATTATCTTTATAAAATTCATAAATTCAAATTTATTTAGAATTTTGAATAACGATGTTGAGTGAAGGGAAACGCTTAATATAAACTATTCATATTTTATTTGTTCTGGCATAAATATATACCCAACATTCAAACAGTATTAATACATGAAAGTTATCTACAAACTTAACTTATTTATTTAGACAACTTACAGGGAATAGTGATAGTTATATATTCACATCACAATCAATAACCTTGATTATTTCACTAAGGCTCCCACTCCTCTCATAATACACTATCGTCTATCTCATAAGTCCTCCCATCTGAACCATCTAAACTGTCTTATGTCATTCATCTTTTTAGTCTATTTCTCTTAAGTCTTTTCTTATATTATCAGGTATTACACAGCATCTCCTTAGTCCAGTGCTCATCGTTCCCTCAATCTTTACAATTATTTTAACCTTACAATAACATTCGCTTCTTTTGTTTATAAATCTCGCTCAGTCGTTCCTTCTCTGGTCTCAATGTGTTGTGCCTACCAAACATATTTCAATACCTATTTGACTAAGTTGGAAACATTACATGACTAATATATGCACTCACTATGTTTCTCATCCATTAGTCAACACAGGTATATGTAAAATATTATATTATTTTCAGACACAGGAACAAATTTTGCTTTGAATAAATATGACTCAGTTTTCACAAGGGTCCTTCTATATTGACTCTTTGACTTGACTTAAGCAAACTGATTTTCAATACGTGGTAGCTATTAACTAACCTAAATATTTGGTTCTAATGTATTACTGCCCAACAACAATCAAGGTCTTTAAGTATGTTAACCTTTATACCGCGGCAATTTTGTCAACCCTGGAACTCATTAATTTAAATCAAATTCCAAGACAGTTCAACCTTTTCCTCACCTAGTTAAACTCATCCGAATTAGACTCAAATATTATAATTTTCTCACCCAAAGATGGTTCAAGTAGACTTCATTTTGCACCTAAAACAGTCTTTTGATCTAGTACAAAAGCTAAGGTGAAATAGTAGGAGAGGACAATATAATTATTTCAGCTAATTCCACAGGTAATATTTTATGGTCATAGCTCGTAACATAAATCCAGAATTATCATTTGTTTCTGGATATTATCATTAACTTATCAATACTTCACTATAATTTAATTGAGACTTTATTGATTTTTATATACATTTTTTTTTAACAAGGAACAAAATTATTGCTGTCTGGGAAAGGATATTGAGTTCATTACCCGTAACTTAGTGGTGTTTGTGTATGGTTATATATAGTCAACTGGGTGAGGTGTCACAGCCCAGTCGAGTATTTCACAAAAACTCTTGGCTAAGTGAATGTTTCGCGTTGTTGTTCCATGAAAAACGTTCACTAGAAGCAACACTCGTCTCTAGTGCAGCACAAATTTAACTCCAACACAAAAGTTTCAGGCAAAAAAATAAAAACAAAAGGAAAATGACGCAAGGAGAGTATAAGCATTTAGAAACCATCGAATGTTTTTAGTTTTTCCTGGGCTGCGGGAACATAGGAGAGTTTTAAGCATCTAATTTGCATAATGCATGAGTTTTAGTAATAAATAATGACAGCGAGAGCACACCAGGCTTTACGGAGAGCCTGACCTGGGTCTGTTATACGAGGTGTGGGCTCTCCTGGGGGGGCAGGGTGTTCGTCCTCATGCTAGACTTAGTAAAACATGTGATTATTTGTAGTTTCCGGGTTACTGTTACACTGTGTGGGTAACCATGAGCCCCTGCGATATGGTGTAACGTCATCAATATTTATCTCCTCTTGAAGGTAACACACATGTCATTATTGTGGATTTTCTTCCTGTTTTCCTCTTCATTCTTTCATTTTTTCTTTCATTCTTCTTGGAGATAATTCACAAACCATCGCCACTTCATCAATCTTGAGCTAATTAATTTGAAGTTTGAAATTTAATTAATCTTAATTTCTCTTTTTTTTAATGTTATACAGCAAAAAGTTAAATTCACTAAATTACATATGTATTTAAGTTTCTCTGTTTATCCATATTTAGACCAATCATGTTGTAAGTTGTTACGATAGACCACCTTTACTATTTTTTTCCATTTTACAAGGGTCAAAGGTCACCGACGAATCATCTGAGTCTGAATGGAGACAATATCATGACGTCTTCAATTCCCACATATGTTACTATATATCTGAGACACACACACACACACACACACACACACACACCTTATATATCGCGTTCATTCTGGTTTATCCTTGATTTATCTACACTATCTTTACTTTTCTGTTTTCACTAATTTTCTTATTTTTGTAATAATCTATGGAAACAAGATGACGATACAAACAAAAAAGACTCACATAGTATCAGTGTGTGTGTGTGTGTGTGTGTGTGTGTGTGTGTGACAGGAAGGAGAGATAACTTTATTTTTATTATACACGAGAGGACTAAAAAATGTATATCTCACTCGACAGTTGTAGCAAAATGGTCTCATAAACACATACCATTTGAGGGGACAAGACAAACCGAGAGCCGGATCTGAGGTATTATATTTAAGCTCTTTTTTTTTCTTTTTTTTAGATTAGCTTAGGTTAGATTAGGTTAGGTTAGATTAGGTTTAGGTTAGGTTACGTTAGGGGTAGGTGGGTTAGGTTAGGTTAGCTGAGAATGGGTTCCTGCTCCTGTTTATTTGCTCACCTAACCTGTCCTCTAACATAGCCTTTACTGCCCAACTTAACTTTGCCAACATCATCGTCACCTCATTACGATTTTATAAGCTTGATTGGGCTAGCTGTGATTGCCTTTGGGCATGGTGTCCCGGTAGTCACCAAGCAAATTTGAAACCGGATGTTCTGCTTATCGCCATTCACCTTTTATAGAGTTGGAACTGGACGTTACAAGTAGGACTTCCAAGCGACCTGAAAAAGGCAGGATTCTTATTCCCTTACATTACCCTAACATACTCGTTAACATACCCCTAACATAAGGAACACTACCGTCTAACATAACTACTCTACCTCTAACATAACCTAACCTAACGTACACTACCGTCTAACATGACTTAATCTACCTCTAACATAACCTAACCTACCCTCTAACATAGCTTACCCCGGCCTAACATACTGTATAACCAACCTTCACCAGGCCGAACTCACACACACACACACACACACACACACACACACACACACACCTCTAATACGATAAATCGACCCTGGAATCTTGCCGGAGACCAGTTATATGCTTTAGTGGTCTTCGGCGATAGCAAGAGAGAGTCACCCACTGGAGTTGGCTGGTGCTAAGCCTCTTTATCTTCACACTATCTAATATTCTGGCATCCTTATCGCGTGTCTTTTAAAAGCTCTCGGAACATTCCTACACTCCCAACTTTTACCAGCCAGTGAAAGTCTGTACTTTTTTCACTTTTACAGCTGTTATAAGTTCTGTAAACTCTGGTAGGTTCATGTAACTTTTCTCATTTTCGTTGGACGCATAGGAAAAACGAGTTGATTGTTAAGCACACTTGGTGATGTTTGCTAGTGTGTGTGTGTGTGTGTGTGTGTGTGTGTGAGTGTGTGTGTGTGTGTAGGAAGGGAAAATACGTTGTCATATAACTACTGTTGTTTCTATTCCAAACTCCCCTACCGCTACCACAACTGTTGTTATTTCTCTTACCACTTAATATTTTAGAGGTTTTGTTTTACAACTCCCACTACTTTTATCACCATCGTTATTGTTATGACTGTTGCTATTATTTTACTAATGTTTTGGGGGTGCGGCGACCCAGTGGATATATCTCGTCTCTCTCTTTTAACATAGCAAAGTGGTTTTATTACTATCGCACCAGTCTTATCTCTTTTGCTACATATGATCAGCATACAAAGATGAAGATAATTTATTCCATCGGCCTTTCTCTTTATTTCCCAGCCAATTATATAGTTAGTTACCTGTCTTCTCTTTCTTTCGGATTACCTAATCAACAAAATTTCATAATTCCTTCTCTCTGGCAGAATAGAAAAAGGACAAATTTAATAACTTAAGAACGTAAGATTAAATCACTCCTCTCTTCTACCAGCATAGCAGAATGGCAGATTACATAGTTCCTTCCTCCCCGGGCCTGCTGAGCTGCCAACAACGGCCGGGACTGTACTTGCCAAGCCTCACGCAAGAATGTCATCCACGCCGGACGGGCACCGCCTCCACGTGACCAGTGACAGGGAGGCGACGGCTGAAAGGAGAGGGAAGATTACACGCGATACCGTCCACACTTACGAACGCCAAAGAGAGAGAGAGAGAGAGAGAGAGAGAGAGAGAGAGAGA
>NW_024710645.1:0-16303 GCF_018991925.1 Homarus americanus | reverse complement strand
GGATTTGAACCCATGATCTTATAACTGTGACTGGGGAACGGTGCCTCTGAACCACCAGGAAACTAAAAGCAGTCCTAGATTGTTATATTTCACACAAAGCCTGTTGAATGAGGATATGGCGCCGTGAACCTCTTATTGGGACCAGCAGTGCCGCTTAGGTTATCAGAGCAACGTTTTACCAAATCTGGCTTGGAAACTCGAGGATCCATATATATTTCAATCGCCCAATAAAGCACGCGGACTTCTACATATAATCAAAACCTCACCCCACCAGGATTTGAACCCACGATCTCTTAATTGTGACCGGGGAACGCTACCTCTGGGCCACCAGGACAATAAAAGCAATCCTACACTCTGCTATATTCCACACATATCCTGTTCAACGAGCTTATGGCGCCATGAACCTCTAATGGGGACCACCCGTGCTGCCTAGGTGATCAGAGCAACGTTTTTCCAAATGCGGCTTCGAAACACGAGGATCCAAATATATTTCATTAGCCCAATAAAGCACGCGGAGTTCTACATATAATCAACACCTCATCCCACCAGGATTTGAACCCACGATCTTATAATTGTGACGGGGGAACGCTACCTCTGGGCCACCAGGGCAATAAAAGCAGTCCTAGACTCTGCTTTATTTCACACAAAGCCTGTTCAACGAGCTTATGGCGCTGTGAACCACTATAGGGGACCACCCGTGCCGCTTAGGTGATCAGAGCAACGTTTTACCAAATGCGGCTTTGAAACACGAGGATCCATATATATTTCATTAGCCCAATAAAGCACGCGGACTTCTTCATATAATCAACACCTCACCCCACCAGGATTTGAACCCACGATCTTCTAATTGTGACGGGGGAACGCTACCTCTGGGCCACCAGGACAATAAAAGCAGTCCTAGACTCTGCTATATTTCACACAAAGCCTGTTCAACGAGCTTATGGCGCTGTGAACCACTATAGGGGACCACCCGTACCGCTTAGGTGATCAGAGCAACGTTTTACCAAATGCGGCTTCGAAACACGAGGATCCATATATATTTCATTAGCCCAATAAAGCACGCGGACTTCTTCATATAATCAACACCTCACCCCACCAGGATTCGAACCCACGATCTTCTAATTGTGACCGGGGATCGCTACCTCTGGGCCACCAGGACACTAAAAGCATTCCTAGACTCTGCTATATTTCACACAAAGCCTGTTCAACGAGATTAAGGCACCGTTAACCTCTAATGAGGACCACCCGTGCCGCTTAGGTGATCAGAGCAACGTTTTACAAAATGCGGCTTCGAAACACGAGCATCCATATATATTTCATTCGCCTAATAAAGCACGCGAACTTCTTCATATAATCAACACCTCACCCCACCAGGATTCGAACCCACGATCTTCTAATTGTGACCGGGCCACCAGGACACTAAAAGCATTCCTAGACTCTGCTATATTTCACACAAAGCCTGTTCAACGAGCTTTTGGCGCCGTGAACCTTTAATGAGGACCACCCGTGCCGCTTCGGTGATCAGAGCAACGTTTTACCAAATGCGGCTTCGGAACACGAGGATCCATATATATTTCATTAGCCCAATAAAGCACGTGGACTTCTACATATAATCAACACCTCACCCCACCAGGATTCAAACCCACGATCATATAATTGTGACCGGGGTATGCTACCTCTGGGCCACCAGGACAATAAAAGCAGTCCAAGTCTCTACTATATTTCACACAAAGCCTGTTCAACGACCTGATGGCTCCATGAACCACTAATGGGGACTTCCGGTGCCGCTTAGGTGATCAGAGCAACGTTTTACCAAAATTGGCTTCAAAACACGAGGATCCATATATATTTCATTAGCCCAATAAAGCACGCAGACTTCTACATATAATCAACACCTCACCCCACCAGGATTTGAACCCACGATCTTATAAGTGTGACCGGGGAATGCTACCTCTGGGCCACTAGGACAATAAAAGCAGCCCTAGACTCTGCTATATTTCACACAAAGCCTTTTCAACGAGCTTATGGCGCTGTGAACCACTATAGGGGACCACCCGTGCCGCTTAGGTGATCAGAGCAACGTTTTACCAAAACCGGCTTCGAAACACGAGAATCCATATATATTTCATTAGCCCAATAAAGCACGCAGACTTCTACATATAATCAACACCTCACCCCACCAGGATTCGAACCCACGATCTTATAATTGTGACCGGGGAATGCTACCTCTGGGCCACCAGGACAATAAAAGCAGTCCTAGACTCTACTATATTTCACACAAAGCCTGTTCAACGAGATTATGGCGCCGTGAACCTCTAATGGGGACCACCCGTGCTGCTTAGGTGATCAGAGCAATGTTTTACCAAATGCTGCTTCGAAACACGAGGATCCATATATATTTAATTATCCCAATAAAGCACGCAGACTTCTACATATAATCAACACCTCACCCCATCAGGATTTGAACCCATGATCTTATAACTGTGACCGGGGAACGGTGCCTCTGAACCACCAGGAAACTAAAAGCAGTCCTAGACTGTTATATTTCACACAAAGCCTGTTCAACGACCTTATGGCTCCATGAACCACTAATGGGGACCACCGGTGCCGCTTAGGTGATCAGAGCAACGTTTTACCAAAACCGGCTTCGAAACACGAGGATCCATATATATTTCATTAGCCCAATAAAGCACGCAGACTTCTACATATAAACAACACCTCACCCCACCAGGATTTGAACCCACGATCTTATAATTGTGACATGGGAATGCTACCTCTGGGCCACTAGGACAATAAAAGCAGCCCTAGACTCTGCTATATTTCACACAAAGCCTGTTCAACGAGCTTATGGCGCCGTGAACCTCTAATGAGGACCACCCGTGCCGCTTAGGTGATCAGAGCAACGTTTTACCAAATGCGGCTTCGAAACACGAGGATCCATATATATTTCAATCGCCCAAAAAAGCACGCGGACTTGTACATATAATCAACACGTCATCCCACCAGGATTTGAACCCACGACTCTTATAATTGTGACCGGGGAATACTACCTCTGGGCCACCAGGACAATAAAAGCAGTCCTAGACTCTTCTATATTTCACACAAAGCCTGTTCAACGAGCTTATGGCGCCGTCAACCTCTAATGGGGACCACCCGTGCCGCTTAGGTGATCAGAGCAACGTTTTAACAAATGCGGCTTCGAAACACGAGGATCCATATATATTTCATTAGCCCAATAAAGCACGTGGACTTCTACATATAATCAACACCTCACCCCACCAGGATTCAAATCCACGATCTTATAATTGTGACCGGGGTATGCTACCTCTGGGTCACCAGGACAATAAAAGCAGTCCAAGTCTCTACTATATTTCACACAAAGCCTGTTCAACGACCTTATGGCTCAATGAACCACTAATGGGGACCACCTGTGCCGCTTAGGTGATCAGAGCAACGTTTTACCAAAACCGGCTTCGAAACACGAGGATCCATATATATTTCATTAGCCCAATAAAGCACGCACACTTCTACATATAATCAACACCTCACCCCACCAGGATTTGAACCCACGATCTTATAATTGTGACCGGGGAATGCTACCTCTGGGCCACTAGGACAATAAACGCAGCCCTAGACTCTGCTATATTTCACACAAAGCCTTTTGAACGAGCTTATGGCGCTGTGAACCACTATAGGGGACCACCCGTGCCGCTTAGGTGATCAGAGCAACGTTTTACCAAATGCGGCTTCGAAACACGAGGCTCCATATATATTTCATTAGCCCAATAAAGCACGCGGACTTCTACACATAATCAACACCTCAACCCACCAGGATTTGAACTCAAGATCTTCTAATTGTGACAGGCGGAACGCTACCTCTGGGCCACCAGGACAATAAAAGCAGTCCTAGACTCTGCTATATTTCACACAAAGCCTGTTCAACGAGATTATGGCGCCGTGAACCTCTAATGAGGACCACCCGTGCTGCTTAGGTGATCAGAGCAATGTTTTACCAAATGCGGCTTCGAAACACGAGGATCCATATATATTTCATTATCCCAATAAAGCACGCAGACTTCTACATATAATCAACACCTCACCCCACAAGGATTTGAACCCCTGATCTTATAACTGTGACCGGGGAACGGTGCCTCTGAACCACCAGGAAACTAAAAGCAGTCCTAGATTGTTATATTTCACACAAAGCCTGTTGAATGAGCATATGGCGCCGTGAACCTCTTATTGGGACCAGCAGTGCCGCTTAGGTTATCAGAGCAACGTTTTACCAATTCTGGCTTGGAAACTCGAGGATCCATATATATTTCAATCGCCCAATAAAGCACTCGGACTTCTACATATAATCAAAACCTCACCCCACCAGGATTTGAACCAACGATCTTTTAATTGTGACCGGTGAACGCTACCTCTGGGCCACCAGGACAATAAAAGCAGTCCTACACTCTGCTATATTTCACACAAATCCTGTTCAACGAGCTTATGGCGCCGTGAACCTCAAATGGGGACCACCCGTGCTGCTTAGGTGATCAGAGCAACGTTTTTCCAAATGCGGCTTCGAAACACGAGGATCCAAATATATTTCATTAGCCCAATAAAGCACTCGGACTTCTACATATAATCAACACCTCACCCCACCAGGATTCAAACCCACGATCTTATAATTGTGACCGGGGTATGGTACCTCTGGGCCACCAGGACAATAAAAGCAGTCCTAGAATCTACTATATTTCACACAAGGCCTGTTCAACGACCTTATGGCGCCTTGAACCTCTAATGGGAACCACCCTTGCCCCTTAGGTGATCAGAGCAACGTTTTACCATATCCGGCTTGGAAACACGAGTATCCATATATATTTCATTAGCCCAATAAAGCACTCGGACTTCTACATATAATCAATACCTCACCCCACCAGGATTCAAACCCACGATTATATAATTGTGGCCGGGGTATGCTACCTCTGGGCCACCAGGACAATAAAAGCAGTCCAAGTCTCTACTATATTTCACATAAAGCCTCTTCAACGACCTTATGGCTCCATGAACCTCTAATGGTGACCACCTGTGCCGCTTAGGTGATCAGAGCAACGTTTTACCAAATCCGGCTTCGAAACACGAGGATCCATATATATTTCATTAGCCCAATAAAGCATGCAGACTTCTACATATAATCAACACCTCACCCCACCAGCATTTGAACCCACGATCTTATAATTGTTACCGGTGAATGCTACCTCTGGGCCACTAGGACAATAAAAGCAGTCCTAGACTCTGCTATATTTCACACAAAGCCTGTTCAACGAGCTTATGGCGCTGTGAACCACTATAGGGGATCACCCGTGCTGCTTAGGTGATCAGAGCAACGTTTTACCAAATGCGGCTTCGAAACACGAGGATCCATATATATTTCATTAGCCCAATAAAGCACGCGGAGTTCTTCATATAATCAAAACCTCACCCCAACAGGATTCGAACCCACGATCTTCTAATTGTGACCGGGGAACGCTACCTCTGGGTCACCAGGACACTAAAAGCAGTCCTAGACTCTGCTATGTTTCGCACAAAGCCTGTTCAACGAGCTTTTGGCGCCGTGAACCTCTAATGGGGACCACCCTTGCCGCTTAGGTGATCAGAGCAACGTTTTACCAAATGCGGCTTCGAAACACGAGGATCCATATATATTTCATTAGCCCAATAAAGCACGTGGAGTTCTACATATAATCAACACCTCATCCCACCAGGATTTGAACCCACGATCTTATAATTGTGACCGGGGGACGCTACCTCTGGGCCACCAGGAACAATAAAAGCAGTCCTAGACTCTGCTATATTTCACACAAAGCCTGTTCAACGAGCTTAAGGCGCCGTAAACCTCTAATGAGGACCACCGGTGCCGCTTTGGTGATCAGAGCAACGTTTTACCAAATGCGGCTTCGAAACACGAGGATCCATATATATTTCATTAGCCCAATAAAGCACGCGGACTTCTTCATATAATCAACACCTCACCCCACCAGGATTCGAACCCACGATCTTCTAATTGTGACGGGGAATGCTACCTTTGGGCCACCAGGACAATAAAAGCAGTCCTAGACTCTGCTATATTTCATACAAAGCCTGTTTAACGAGCTTATGGCGCCGTGAACCTCTAATGGGGACCACCCGTGCCGCTTGGGTGATCAGAGCAACGTTTTACCAAATGCGCTTCGAAAACACCAGGATCCATATATATTTCCATTAGCCCAATAAAGCACGCGATCTCTTCATATATAATCAACACCTCACTCCACCAGGATTCGAACCCACGATCTTCTAATTGTGACCGATCGCTACTTGGGCCACCAGGACACTAAAAGCATTCCAGACTTCTGCTATATTTCACACAAAGCCTGTTCAACGAGCTTTTGGCGCCGTGAACCTTTAATGAGGACCACCCGTGCCGCTTCGGTGATCAGAGCAACGTTTTACCAAATGCGGCTTCGAAACACGAGGATCCATATATATTTCATTAGCCCAATAAAGCACGCGGACTTCTACATATAATCAACACCTCACCCCACCAGGATTCAAACCCACGATCATATAATTGTGACCGGGGTATGCTACCTCTGGGCCACCAGGACAATAAAAGCAGTCCAAGTCTCTACTATATTTCACACAAAGCCTGTTCAACGACTTCATGGCTCCATGAACCACTAATGGGGACCACCTGTGCCGCTTAGGTGATCAGAGCAACGTTTTACCAAAACCGGCGTCGAAACATGAGGATCCATATATATTTCATTAGCCCAATAAAGCACGCGGACTTCTTCATATAATCAACACCTCACCCCACCAGGATTTGAACCCACGATCTTCTAATTAGACTGGGACGCCACCTAGTGGCCACCAGGAACAATAAAGCAGTCCTAGACTCTGATATATTTCACACAAGCCTGTTCAACGAGCTTATGCAACCGCACCTCTAATGAGGACCACCCGCAAGCCGCTTTAGGTGATCAGAGCAATCGTTTTACCAAATGCGCTTCGAAACACGAGGATCCATATATATTTCATTAGCCTAATAGCACGCTGGATCATATAATCAACACCTCACCCCACCAGGATCTGAACCCACTATCTTCTAATTGTGACCGCCACCAGGACACTAAAAGCATTCCCAGACTCCCGCTATATTTCACACAAAGCCTGTTCAACGAGCTTATGACGTGAACCTTTTAATGAGACCGATTCGCAAGCCGCTTTTAGTATCAGAGCAATGTTTTACCAAATGCGGCTTCGAAACACGTGGATCCATATATATTTCATTATCCCAATAAAGCACGCGGACTTCTACATATAATCAACACCTCACCCCACCAGGATTTGAACCCACGATCTTATAATTGTGACCGGGGAATGCTACCTCTGGGCTACCAGGACAATAAAGGCAGTCCAAGTCTCTACTATATTTCACACAAAGCCTGTTCAACGACCTGATGGCTCCATGAACCACTAATGGGGACTTCCGGTGCCGCTTAGGTGATCAGAGCAACGTTTTACCAAAACCTGCTTCGAAACACGAGGATCCATATATATTTCATTAGCCCAATAAAGCACGCGGACTTCTTCATATAATCAACACCTCACCCCACCAGGATTTGAACCCACGATCTTATAATTGTGACCGGGGAATGCTACCTCTGGGCCACTAGAGCAACAAAAGTTAAGCTCCCAGACTTCTGCCATGGTTTCTCGCCACAAAGCCTTTTTTCTAACGAAAGCGGTGGCCAGAACTACTATAGGGGACCACCCGTGCTTTTAGGTGATCAGAGCAACGTTTTACCAAATGCAAGCAGCTTGAAACACGAGGATCCATATATATTTCATTAGCCTACCAAAGCACTGGACTTCTTCATATAATCAACACCTCAAATCTTCCACCAGGATTTGAACCCACGATCTTATAAATGTGACCGGGGAACGATACCTCTGGGCCACCAGTTCAAAAAAAGCAGTCCTAGACTCTGCTATGTTTCACTCAAAGCCTGTTCAACTAGCTTTTGGCGTCGTGAACCTCTAATGGGGACCACCCGTGCCGCTTGGGTGATCAGAGCAACGTTTTACCAAATGCGGCTTCGAAACACGAGGATCCATATATATTTCATTAGCCCAATAAAGCACGCGGACCTTAACACATAATCAACACCTCACCCCACCAGGATTTGAACCCATGATCTTATAACTGTGACCGGGGAATGGTGCCTCTGAACCACCAGGAAACTAAAAGCAGTCCTAGACTGTTATATTTCACACAAAGCCTGTTGAATGAGCTTATGGCGCCGTGAACCTCTTATTGGGACAAGCAGTGCCGCTTAGGTTATCAGAGCAACGTTTTACCAAACCGCTTTCTGAAACACGAGGATCCATATATATTTCATTAGCCCAATAAAGCACGCGGACTTCTACATATAACCAACACCTCACCCCACCAGGATTTGAACCCTCGATCTTCTAATTGTGACCGGGGAACGCTACCTCTAGGCCACCAGGACACTAAAAGCATTCCTAGACTCTGCTATATTTCACACAAAGCCTGTTCAACGAGTTTATGGCGCTGTGAACCACCATAGGGGACCACCCGTGCCGCTTAGGTGATCAGAGCAATGTTTTACCAAATGCGGCTGTTAGGGTATTCTGGTATTAAGTTCTATATGTATTATGAGAGAACACAAACACCTTGCATAGTTTTAGGTTCGGTTTACTGATAAGAGTATGTACACAGAGATAGTAATGCTCTCAGCTATATCCCAACAACTGCTATAGACGACGTATGGCAAGTGATACATTAGCAGCTTCCATACGTCGCCAGGCACATTAATTAAGCATGTGGGATATGGTAATAACATTGCCACACGCTGCTAGCTAGGCTGAACAAATATAAATGGAGCACATACATAATATACATACATAATACATAATCAGGCATACATAATATACATACACCTCCCTCCCCCCTATACGCTCATAGCAAAGTCTTGAGCGGACCTTTTCTTCTGGATCCGTTCTGAGCGTCGAGGGGCTTCATCACTGGGAAGGGTATGGGACTCAACACTGGTGGCGGGGCCAGCAGAAGGCAGTGTTACGGGGCGGAGAAAACGGCGGTTCCTCCACCACACGCGACCACTGGGTAACCGCACCTGGTAGTCCCGTGACCTGCCGAGACCCATGACTACGCCTACTTTGTCCCAACGTAGGGAGGTCGGGTCCTGAACACGGACTTGGGTGCCGACACTCAACCTGGGGAGAGAACGGGCGTGGTCGTTGTAGCGGGCGACGACGTCCTGAACACGTTCGGCGGCTCAGCGATCACAATCCTCTGTCTTGGCCTGCCACTCCTTGGAGAAGGATTGAGGGTGAGCAGGGACACAAGAACGAAGGGGGCGTCCATACTAAACCTGGGCAGGGGAGCGTCCGGTGTAGTTCGGTGTGTTGCGGAGTTCAAGAAGACCCCGGTCGAAGGCCTCGCAGTCAATGTTCCCAGAAGGGGCCACCTTAAGGATGAGGTGCTTCAGGGATTTGACAGCAGCCTCAGTGTGGCCGTTGGACTGCGGGTAATGAGGCGGTGACAGCACATGCCGGACTCCCCATCGGTCGAGGAACGCAGCAAAGTCCTGGCTTGTGAACTGGGGCCCTCCGTTGGTTCGCAGGCGCGCAGGAACGCCCACGTAACGGAAGTAGTGGCGGAACTTGCTGATGGTGGCGGCAGACGTCGTGTCATTACCGCCCTTGATGACAACCGGCCAGCAGAGACGGTCGACGATAACCAGGAAAGTTTCTGACGCAGAAAAAAGTCGGCCGACACAGACCAAAGGGGCGGGAGTGGGGTTGTCGTCACTCATGGTACCTGCTGCTGGCTGGGTTGTAATACGTGGCGGGACACACCTGGACAGCATTGGAGATCGGGGTCGATGCCAGGCCGGAACACAGTCTGTCGTGCGTCGTTTGGTGGCCTCAGCTCCTGGTGACTCGTGAAGGCAGGCCAAGGCGTGGGGACGTGATGCAGCGGCAGGGACAACTACCGAAGGAGAGGTGTCACTGGCAAGAGGCAGGGGTAGGGCGGCAGCAGGGTCGTTGCTGCTCCCTTTTTGCACCCTGTTGGCGTGTTTTACCTCAAGAATAGGTTTGGGGAAGTCCTGGGAGATGATGGCCAACTCTTGACAATGTCTGTAGGACAGCAAAGGAGTCGGGACACCGTTATGCACATCAATCCAGGCTTGACACGACCTGTTGCCAAAGGTGACATGTGCATAGCGTGAACCCAGGGCTGGGGCCATCTGTGAACCATCTGCCGTGACGCAGAGGTCCTTGGGAGGCGGTCCTAGATCGCTTGGAGAGAGCCCCAAGCGTTGCAAATGCTGGGGACCGATGACTGTAGCATCAGCGCCGGTGTCGGGCAACATCTGAAGACGGGATGACACACCGCCGTAGGTCAAGATGACGCTGATGTACTGGGGGACTTTGGTCCTGGGATGCGAGGAGTACACCCTCCGAAAATGGGTCGGGCTTTGTCCAGGGTCGTCGTGCCTCTGATTTGGCGACTGTGGGCGGCCCTCACTGGTAGAAGGGCGCCGAAGCTTCCGCCGACGCTGTCCCTTGGGTTCGTAGGTAGGGCAACACTTGTCATAGTGGCCCAGACGACCGCACACATTGCACTGTACGTACTTAGCTGGGCACCGCACTGTGAGCGACCAGTGGCCCCTACGGTCACAACTGTTGCAGGTAGACTCAGCAGCTGGACATACCTGTGTTCCGTGCTGCTTACCACAGTTGTTGCAAAATGAACCGGGCGTGGACGTGGTGGGCGAAGGCGTAGGAGCAGACTTCTTGTCCTTCTTGTACCGGGAAACAGCGCGTACAGCTGTGGGAGACTCCGGATGGCAGAGGTGGCACACCTGGCGGCGCCTCATAGGAGCTGTCTCGTCAACATCCTGAAGAGAAGAGGAAGAGTCGAGGAGGTGGGGCGTTGGACCGTTCCTCGTCCTTAACACCCATCAGGATCACCTGCTTCAGCACAAGGTCTCCTCGCACTGCTGGTGGTGGCCTAAACATATATCTACCTCTTCCGAGGCTCTCTTAAGACGTACATAAAAAAGCGTCAAGACTCACCACCCACTCCATCTGTCTGCAGCTGACAATTCCCTCCTGCGCAGAGCTTCATTCTGCTGTCCTTTGATGTGCCGTTGTAGAACGTCGAGTACCTCCTCTACAGACAGCGAAAGAGGTTGGGGGTACCTGCAACGTATGTTCAGAACGCTGAATTTCCAAGGACAGGCACATACGCAGCTGGATGAGTTGTTTAGGCTGTGACAAACTCTGGAGATCCACCATTGTAGAATAATCAGTCCACCGTCGCCGCCATTCACGAAGAGTCTGGAAATTCACATCAGGCTTCAAGATGGGCGGTGTTTGAGCTGCTGCTTTAGGTGGGGCTGGTGGGCGTGAAGAGAGCATTGATGAGGTATCTGAACCATTCAGTTCCGAGGCAGTGTTAGAGCCAGGGGCTTGGTTAACAGTGAGGCGAGATATCAAGGCTTCAAACCGTGCACTGTCTTCCAATCTCCGTTGGTGGTCTCGTTCTGCCTCTGCTTGCCTTCTGTGTTCATCCGCCACACGTCTGCTAGCTTCATCCTCGCGCTTTTCATCTCTCATAAACTTCATTAAAGCAATTATCTCTGGAGACAACGCTGAATATCGAGGTGAAGGGCTGCGCGATGTTGTGGGAGCTGGAGCGTCGTGGTCAGCCTGGTCATCCATCTCTGAGACTATCATCGCTTGACTCATCCAGGCGCTGGGTCACAGCTACGTAGGCATAGAGACATAACTACTTCCTCTGTGTACTGTGTCTTCGTCGTGTTGACGGTCAGCCCGTCGTATCAACAAGATTTCAGACAAAAAAAATTTAATTAAATACTACACAGATAAGTGGGTTATATATAAAATATATATAAGAAAGCCGCGCGGTCAGCAAGTGTTAGTGCATGTATGTGTGTGTGTCCCGGGCAGGCAAAGCGTCTCGCCCCAGCTGTGAGGGGGGGTGGAGGCGGCGCTGTGAGGCGGGGGGGGGACAGCGAGGAGCGCGGTGACTGCAGTCAATCCAGTTACCCTCAGGACGCGGTCTGAGAAGGGTGCACTGAACTCTACTCCTTACAAATGCCCAGAACGTGCCGTATACCTTGGGAAACCGTTCGAACAAGGTCACACATGAATGGCACGAAACACACAATGCATTAAACACTTCACAGAAAATCACTGTCACTGACACTGCTCAAAGTTGCGAAATTCTTCGAGGAGGGATGACGCGGGTTGACAAGGCGGGAGTCCATAAGCCGGCTTTCACAAACTTGCACTAATCACTCGTAATTATCCAGTAAGATTACGCACTGCGCCATGTTAGGTGTTCTGGGTAATAAGTTCTATATACAGGAGAGAACACAAACTTACCTGTATAGTTTTGTAGGAGTTCGGTTTTACTGGATAAGAGTATGTACACAGAGGTGGATAGCACTGCTCTAGCTAAGGTCTGGTCAACTACCATAGACGACGTGGCAAGTGATACATTAGCAGCTTCCAGCGCGTCGCCAGGCACATTAATTAAGCGTGTGGGATATGGTAATAACATTGCCACACGCTGCTAGCTAAACTGAATAAATATAAATGGAGCACATACATAATATGCATGCAATACATAATCCAGCATACATAATGCATACATACACCTATCACTCCTCCCAAAACAAATACCTAACTTACCCATCCCATACTAACTCGGATGACATGTACGTTTCCCTTAGCCAATGAGGTCGGGGAGAGTTCCACAGTGCCTGTACGCAAGCCCTCTCCCTCAAGAATGTTATCAAAACTGTTTTATGGGCACCTCCCTTAGCCAATAAGGTCGGAGAGGTGTGCCTAATAAAAACGGTACCAAATTGCAGACGACATTGAACGCCTCCTTTAGCCAATAAGGTCGGGGAGGGGTGCAATGTACCTGTACACAAACCGTCTCCCTCAAGAATGGGGCCAGAACTCACAATACCTGCAAGAGCCTACCGCAATTGCAGAAGTCCTTTACTAGCCAAAGGAAAGAAAGAATGCAATGATTAACCCAACTCTGCCAACCACTAACAAAACCTACAATCCTCCCAAAAGAAAAACTTAACCCACCCAACTTTACTCACAATCCCTCCTATAAAAAAAAAAAAAAAAAAAAAAAAAAAAAAATGCTAACTCTCCATCCAATCATAATCAACACCTTCAATCCTCCCAAAGAAAAACTTAACCCACCAAAATCTTACTCTGATCCTCACAAAAAAAAAAAAAAAAAAAAAAAAAAAACTAACTCACTATCAATCACTAATCAACACCTTCAATCCTCCCAAAGAAAAACAGCATATACCCGACCTTTCCTAACAAGCCCCTTCGACCCTCCTAAAAAAAAAAAAAAAAAAAAAACCTGACTCAATACAACTATTCGTGCTTAACACAAATCATATCACACCTAAGGAATCCTTCCATACTATAAATTAACCCAACAACCTCCAAGCCCCCCCTCTCCTCTCCTCGCCTCCCCTCTCCTCTCCTCTCCTCCCCCCTCCTCCCGACAACCGAACCATACCTGACCTTATATCAATTATCCTAACCCTCCCCCTCTCCCCTTACTACATTTCCACGCAAACGCATACACACTCACACAACAACCCCCCCGAAGCAAAAAAGTAATTCACCTCAACTCAACATACAACCTCCACCCCCGCCAATCCCCAAACACAAACTCCCCCACCCCCGCCAGACAAAGCCTCTCATAACACCACAACTCTCCAAAACCAAATCAAACATACCCAACCTCTATACCAGCCACTGTCAACATTATCGACCTAACTCAAGAATGAAACCAAACAATCTACATCTCACTCTCATCTCCGTTCACAATTTGACAAAGCTCAAATCTGTCCCCTGCTCTTACTAAATAACTCTCCTACGATACACTCATCCTTCCTTACTACGAATACTTTGACATTTCAAGCTCAAAGATTCAAAACTCTTCCTCCAACTCTCTCCATTTCTCTCTGACATAGCTGAAAGACCCACAACTCTCAGAAACAAATCAAAACATACCCAACGTCTGTGACATCCAATTCTCAATAATATCGACCTAACTCAAGACTGAAACCATTCAGCCTATATCTCATTCTCGTCTCCGTTCATAATTTGACAAAAAAGCTCAAATCTGTCTGCTGCTATTACTAAAAACTCTCCTACGATACGCTCATCCTTCCTTACTATGAATACTTTGACATTTCAAGCTCAAAGATTCAAAACCCTTCCTCCAACTCGCTCTGTTCCTCTTTGACATAGCTCAAAGACTTTACCTTCTTCTTTCTCCAAACAACCCTACGACTAGCAAAATTTCCATGTTTTCACCTTCTCTGTTAATTTGTTCGTGTGTGGCCTGTGCGTCCGTCCACCTGCGCTTCTCGGCTTGCACCGCCGCCGTGGCGGGGCGGTTCTTCCTCCGCTTTGCCAACACTACCTAAGCTAGACGACAACCAGAGCACCCGCGTTGGCCCTTTGCTTGCCCGGACCTGCTCCCGCCCTCCCTCTGCCTCGTCCTGATTGTGACTGTTGCACCCTCAGGGCATTTTGCCTACCCCCTCACGCAAGCGGTGTTTAGCCACTGCACCTGTTCTCTCCTTCTAAAATTCACTTCCATCCTCCCTTTATTCTTCCTCTGAACCTCCTTCCCCCCTGTCACTAGCATTTTTCTAGTTTCTAGGCTGTACGCAGTGAGTCGCCAGTCGCAGTCGGGAGCAGTCGCAATCAGGAGCAGTAGCAGTCAGTCACAGAGCGAAGTGGAAGCCGGAGAAGGAACAGTCACAGCTGATTGGCTAGTCATTGGACCTCTCCCACCTTCCCACGTACCCTGGAAAACCCAAGCTCCTAACCTCCATTCTCCTACTGACAATTCTGTTGATTCGATCAACACATTGAGCCTCTCCTACAGTATCGGA
This sequence comes from Homarus americanus, assembly GCF_018991925.1. NCBI lineage: Eukaryota > Metazoa > Arthropoda > Malacostraca > Decapoda > Nephropidae > Homarus > Homarus americanus. The sequence goes on along the minus strand of NW_024710645.1, from coordinate 1,241 downwards.
CCTCCCTTAGGAACCCCGAATGCTGCTGAGGGGCTTGGTGTGAAGAGAGAGTCGGCAGTGAGTTTTCAGACCTTTTTCTTCTACTCTAATCCTTCTCTTCCGTGCCGTGAAAGGACCTATTCCCCTGTCAGCTGACGTACAGGGGAGTATTCGTCTGGAAACGCCCTCTGTCCCCACACCTCGCTAGTGCGTGTTTGTGTGAAGGGTGGAGGGACAGCACAGCCTGCCGATTCGCCTGGGGACCCCTGTGATAGTGCAGGGCCTCCCCTACGTGAGGGGCGCAGGAAATTAGGGACTGTTAGGGGAGATCTCCATAAATCTCCAATTCAAACAGTTAACATGCCTTCAATTAAAATCAAAGTGGACCGTACCATCCAACCGTGCATGGACCTCGCCTCACTTATTTTCCAGCTGACCTGTATATTTCAGATCCGTTCCTTCACCAATGACGACATTATCAAAATATTTGTACAAACTGATGAAGATGCCGACCTATTCCACTCCCCAGCAATGAACAACAGACTGAGGGACAATGGCCTAACGGTCCTCAGTTCACCGGAATACCGCGCAAAATGCACCCTCATATGTAGAAAAGTCATCCCTCAGATCCTTGACAACCCTAACCTATTGACAGAACTCAACTCACAAAACACCCCCCAAATGACATATGCAGCCCAGATGGGAACTCTCCCCATGTTAAAAATCACTACGGCTACTCAAACTGACGCCATCAAATTAAAATCATACGGAATTAAAATCGGCAGCAATATCATCCCCTCAAGAGACATTGAATTCCAACACTTCATACAAGTACACCAATGTTTTAATTGCTACCAATTCGGGCACAACACCAACCGTTGCAGTAACACAATAACTTGCTCAAAGTGTGCCAATCAAGGCCACTCATACCGAAACTGCACTGCCACGGTAACTAAATGCTGCAACTGTAAAGGCCCTCACGCTGCTATCAGCAACAAGTGCAAAATCAGACTCGACAATAGCACAACACCACTCCCTCCCCGCCGACCTTCACCTCCTACAGCACCCCGCACAGCACCACCTCCACCTCCCCACCACTCACTCCCTACTGCCTCGGCCCTCCCCACCCGCACTTGCTGGACCAACAACGTGACCGCACCCCCACCCTCCTCCGACATGGATGCAAAAATCACCACCATCATACTTCTGGCACATTCCCTAAGCAACGGAAACAGGTCTCTTTTTCTGAAACTGGCAATTGA